>NC_060071.1:72756211-73059241 GCF_922984935.1 Meles meles
AAAAATTAAAAAAAAAACCTGTGTTTCAATATTCAAATTGATATGACAAAAATAAAATTAGTTTAGTAAACTATAGGCCAAATCTATGTGATAAAATTAAAGAAGTATTCAGAGAAAAATTAAAAAACAAATATTTGTATATAAAAAAGGAAAAATGAAGTTATTAAGCATCCAAGTATGAAGTTAGAAAAAGAAAAAAATCTTCAAAAATGAAGACAGATGGCATTAATAAAGAGAAAAGCAGAGACAGAAAAATATATACAAATAATAAATAAAACCCAAAGCTGCACTTTTCTGTGGAAGAAGGGGGCAACTTTCTAATGTAATCAAGATAGAAAAGGGAAAAGACAAACAAAAATAAGAAATTATTTTTTTTAAATAGCCACAAAGGGAAAACTAAAAGAATCATAAGAGACTTCTTTATTCAACTTTAAGGCACAAATCATTCTGATGTTATATAAACTGTCCCATGGAATACAAAAATAATGAAAAATGGGAAAAAATATTCTCTTTCCGAAGTAAATATAACATTGGTAGCAAAACAGACTTCACCTCCTCCCCCAAAACCACTGAGGACTGATGTGTATTACAAACCCATCGGCACATATCTAAATAAAGCATTAGGAAACAGGATCTAGCAGCACACAGAGAAAACAGCTTAAAACCAGTGACATATATTTGTAGAAACCATGAATGGATTACAAAACAACAGAAAAATGGGTAAAGATGAAATAGAATCAATTATTAACAATATAAAAAGATGTCCAACCTCACTCATAAAAAAATAAATTAGAACAAGAACCATATTGACATATCATTTCACAGTCTTGTCAAATATCAAAAACTCTGACAAGGGGTGCCTGGGTGGCTCAGTGGGTTAAGCCTCTGCCTTCAGCTCAGGTCATGATCCCAGGGTTCTGGGATTGAGCCCCCGCATCACATCAGGCTCTCTGCTCAGTGGGGAGCCTGGTTCCTCTCTCTCTGCCTGCCTCTCTGCCTACTTGTGATCTCTCTGTGTCAAATAAATAAGTAAAATCTTTAAAAAAAAAAAAAAAACTCTGACAAAACACTGTGTTGGTAGGAGTAGGGAAAACACTCTTGTACATTGCTTATGGCAATGTAAGTTTGTAAAAATTTTAAAGGAGACAATGGCAATATTTATTAATTACAAATGTACATACCTTTTGATTTAGCAATTCCATTTGCAATCCACTAGTTAGTGGAATTCCGACTCCACTACTCTAGAAAGATCTCAAATATATCATTGAGAAAGTTAAGAACAGCACAGAGAGTATGCTACCACCTATGTAAAAAAATGGAGAAAAAATACTTCCTTGTATACTTTGATATATCTCTAAAAGAATAAAACAGAGGGAACTCTGTGGTTGAGGGACCTCAATAGAAGGCATTTTGAACCATCTGAGTCTATTTTTTTTAAGTTATATATTAAATGTTTCATCTGGTCACAGTTGAAATCAGGCCTCAGGAACTCCTCATTTTAAAAACACATGTACATGAAGTGCAAACCTGGCGATTCACAGACCTACCCCTGGGGCTAATAATACATTATATGCTAATTTTAAAATTTTTAAAAATTTTAAAATAAAAAGAAAAAAAAAGAAACACATGTACAATTTGAAATTAAAAGTAAGAATGAAATTTATCACCTCCACACCTTAGGTATATCTGTTTTATGACCCATGTCTTCATTAACTTCACCTGCCAAAACAAATTGAGAATAGTAAATGAAATTAAAAGTAGATTTAGACATTTCATTTTAAGGAATACACTTATTCAAGCACCATTACTAGATGGCATTATGAGTTCAAAGGTAGACTTTTTAGGAGTGGTTTCAAACTATAGGCCTAGACATAGTGATTAATCCAGAGAAATACCCAGGTTTGCTCAAGAAAGAACTAAAATGCAGTATGCATTAAAACAAAATATAAAGCTCATGAAATGTACTTCTGTAAATTTTATCATTCTGCTATCACATTACCTACGATGTTTGCCAGAGGCAAATTTTTGTTTTCTACTTTATTCCCACAGCTGGGGCATTCAAAATGACATCCTAGACAGACCAATTCTCACCAATGTTAGAGCCTGGTGAGTACATCTCCATCTTGGTTTGGGCCAGGTACAGCTATGTAATACCAAGGTCAAGTTAGCATGTAAATGTTAAACAGTGTCCATGTCCCCTACAGTCAGAAAGCACAGACAAGTGTGTGCCAAATATTTTAAAATAATTTATCTTAGTATAAAGCCAATATATCCTCATTATAGATAAATTGGAAAATACAAGATGTTTACAGTAGAAAATAAAAATTACTAATAATCCCGCCACCCTCGGGATAACATGTATTTATAGAGTTTCTTTAACATTGAATTCATGTGTGTGTTTGTGTGTGAAAATATATTTATCACAGAGTTCAAAAATGCCTGGTTCCTGCTGTTTTTAACCTAAGAATTTGTGAGAATTTCTCTGGTCATTAAAATTCTTTGTGAATCTAATTTTGAATGGCTGTATAATAGCTGTATAGCATAATTTATTTTAGCTTTCTTCTCTTCGGAAGCTTTTAAGATTTTTCTAATTTTTGCTTAGCATTTGAAGATTTAATGCCATTTACCAAGACTATATTTCTTGCAAAGATAGTAAGAATTTCTTGGATCAATCCTGTGCCAGGCACTTGTACTATCACTCATCTTCATAACAAACTTGCAAGATGAAGATTTTTCACTCCTGTTCTACAAGTGAGGGAACTGAAGAACAGAAATCCATGGAAAGTTACTAAACTGAGGCTAAAATGTCAGCCTTGTATGTTTTTGAACCTGAGTCTCTCTCTTTTCACTACACAACGCTATGACCCAGAAAAGCCTCTGATGAATCAGTATTTGCTGTTTTTCTGGAGCACTGGTCTAAATCTGGACCGCTGTGTGACTGCAACATAGGCGGAATCCCCAAGCCAGTGACATGTTCCTAGAATTTAAATCTCAAACTCACTAAGATTATGCTCCAGTCATTGTGCCATAAGGCAGTAACTCATAACTGATAAAAATGAAACAAAGCTGTGCCTTCCTGTAAAATGACCCCTCAAAAGGGAGGGTCCTTATAAAGGTAGTGATGAAAGTGAAGAAAAGTTAAAGAATTTGAAGAAAATAAAAGTTCTGAGCTAGAAAAAAGATTTAGATAAATCAGAGTACAATGCCCAATTTTCCCAAGGCTGGATATATCACATAAACAAGACCAATCTATAAGAAAACAAGAAAAAGTGATTATTGAACATTCTGTGAGTACTTTAGTAAGAATATATTTAAATGACATCAAAATACATTATAAATATAATAGTATATAAATTAAGGATATAAAGAGTTTAAATATTTCAGTTCTGCATTTTACTAGGGAAACTGCAAGCATCATGGGATTTGGAAATTTGCAAAGGTCTTGGGATATATATACTTGTGAAAATCAAGGGCCTTTGCTAAAAATAGACCTGGGACAAATATCTCTACAAAGAAATCCTGGTGCACATATCTGATAAGTTACTTAGCATCATTTCCTAAAAGTGATATTATCATTATTATGTTATTATCAACATATTCCATAACAAAAAAAAAAATCCAAAAGGTCCTCCAAATTAAAAATATCTCTATGGGGCGCCTGGGTGGCTCAGTGGGTTAAAGCCTCTGCCTTCGGCTCAGGTCATGATCTCAGGGTCCTGGGATGGAGCCCCACATCGGGCTCTCTGCTAGGCAGGGAGCCTGCTTTCTCCTCTCTCTCTCTCTCTCTCTCTGCCTGCCTTTCTGCCTACTTGTGATCCCTGTCTGTCAAGTAAATAAATAAAATCTTTTTTAAAAAAAAATCTCTACTACTCTGGCCAAAATTTTCCCACTTAAACTATTCATTGGGCTTAGTCAGTATTCTTAGAAAGCTCCTAAAAATAATGTTAAGCTCCTAAAAAAATTTTTAGGGAAAGTCTCTATTTTACCTACAATTTACTGTAATAGTGATATGAGAAAAGCACAATGTAACTGAGGGCTTATGGAAGTCCAGATTAAGAATTGTCTGGTTCTCACCCAGAAAGGGGGGAATTAAAGCAGAGGAGAGGTGGGTTATAGGAGTGGGGGTAGCAAAGGGAGGTCAACAGGCAGGAGAGTATAAACATCAACTTCTTGTATTTCTTAATTTTGTTCAAGATCAGATCTTACTTCAAAATATTTGGCAATGTGTAAAGCTTCTCATCAGGAGACAAAGGGAAGTTTTTCCCTCTCTTTCTCGGTTATTTCTTCTTGAAATTTCTGTACCAAAAACCTGGGCACTCAGAGTCAGTGAAGAGAGATCAGGAATCCAAGACACCCAACAGAAACCTTCTGCTGATCTCCCATGCTTTAAGCAGAACTATCTAATAACTGGCCAAAATCAGAGTGACAAGGGTCACATATAAAAAGAATGCCTGAAAATCCTAATTCAGAGCAGGTGTCCTGACAAAAATAAACAGGAATTGGATATTAATGATATAGCTTGTCTGGTCACTCAAAATAGCCCTGTTCAGTGTGAATTCTTAGGAATGAATTGTAAATTCTTACAAACACAGGCCCTAACACCACTTCCAGAGCTGTTAGGAAGCAAGTATGAAACACTGCTTTTACTGAGCAAATTAAGTTGCAAAAAATTTTCCTTCCTGGGTTATGGGCATATTAAGCACCATGGAGCATAATTACACAGAGCACTAAAAGCAATCTCAGATAGTATCATAACTAACCCCTATCTCTATTCCCAAATGATAACAAAGTTTCATCTCAATTATTCAACATTCATTGAAAAAATATTTAGTGAGTGTTTATTATATGCTGAGCACTATATTAGATGCTGGTGTTGCCCATATTAATAAGAAAGCCAGCAATAAATGGTTTGTCTTACAAAATAGAGTTGCTTATGGTCTTTAAGAACTGTTAACAATATCAGTAAGAGGGGCGCCTGGGTGGCTCAGTGGGTTAAAACCTCTGCCTTCGACTCAGGTCATGATCCCAGAGTCCTGGGATCGAGCCCCACATTGGGCTCTCTGCTTGACAGGGAGCCTGCTTCCCCCCTCTCTCTCTGCCTGCCCCTCTCCCTACTTGTGATTTCTGTCTGTCAAATAAATAAAATCTTAAAAAAAAAAAAAAAAACAATATCAGTAAGAAAGAAGAACTCTTTCTCTTACCATAGATTTTCCCATTAATAGAACATTTTTTAAAAGTCATGATGTTTTGAGTGAGGGTTCCTGTTTTGTCAGAGAAAACGTATTCAATCTGGCCCAGTTCCTCATTGAGAGTGGTCGTCCGAGCTTCAGCAGGTGTGGATTTTCCAGAGTAATACATCTTCCGATCCCAGTTTATAAAATAACTGTGTCCCAGACGAATTACTTCCATACTTCATCCATTAAAATGGAGAAAAAGAAATGCTCCATCAATTTCAGAACACACAAAGCTTTGCTAAAGTAAGAAGTTCATCAAAGTCTTCAGAGTGTAGGAGAAAATATGGATACTCCATCCCCAGGTTCTAGTGACCTTCAGAAGCATCTCAGCAGAGTCTAATCATGAGCCTGCCAAAGTTATTTCCCTGAAACACCATGAAAAAATAGACTGACTCCCCATAAAACCTTGGAGAATGTCCCATGGGTCACCATTTATATTAAACAGACCCAGTAGAGATTTCCTGGGTAACCTAAGTTGGCATTTCTCTTATATCTTAGGAGAAAGTGACTATGATTAAAGATGTTTGTTAGAAAGATCTAAAGAAATGTGTACGTTGAGGACTTTGTCTCTAATACATTGTTTGATGTGCTTTGCTTTGTCAAAAGAGATAAAAGCAGTATCTCTATAAAGCACCAAGCAAACCATAATAGGTCCTGAGTAAATCTCAATATTGTAATTATTGTTGTTACACTACTTTGCCCCTTTGCCAGGAAAAGAGCATTGCCTCAGGTTCTAGTGGTAAATTATGACTTTCCAACTCTAGAAGTGAAATTTCTATGGCCAAGTGTATGGACTTTTAAAATCTTTGTCATATGTAAAACTAAATCAATTTCCAAAAATGCTAACATTGTAAGTTGGTGCAATTAGGTTACTAAAAATTATCATTTACTATGTATAATGTATATATATATACACATCATAAAAATGTTACCAATTTATCACTTGTATTTTAATTTTGTTTCCACTATTTTTGACATGAAGAAGTTTTCTTTTTAATTGATCAAATTTATCAATAGTTTATAGTTTCTCTTTTGGGAATTTTGCTTAGATATGATTTCCCTATGCCAAGATTATATATACAAACATCTTTATTTTTCTCCTGGTTCTTTACTGAATTTTCCCCCATTTAATTCCTTTTCACAGTTGGAATTTTTATAAGTCTGATGTACATACAAGGTGCTAATTTCAATTTTTATGAAGTTTTTTTCATCATCATTTATTGAACAACAAATCCTTTCCCTTACTGTGTTGGAATGCTTCCATGCCACCTATAAATTATATTCCTCACTAGAATCTACTCTAGGGATTTCAGTTTTATTCCTTGATATGTCACTTAGTGGGGGAGAAAAAGATAGTGGAGGAGTAAGTGACCCCATTTCAAATGGTCCCCTGAATTGAGGTAGATATCTACCTGACCATTCTGAACACACACGAAATCAGCCTGAGATGTAAGAAGGTATATTTAGATCTCACAGACTATCTCTGAAGTGGGGAGCTGTGATTTTTGTGGGTAGATATTGAAAGATAAATGGAAGTGGGGGAGCCTCTGGGATCCTGCACTGCTGGAGTGCAAAAGGCTCCCATGCTGGGGACCAGGCACAGACTCACAGACCAGTAGTGGCAGGAAAAGGACTTTATGGCAACCCCCAGACTGAAACCTTGAGCTGCAGGGGAGTGCATGCAAATTAGGGGTGGCTGTGGATTTTAGAAGCACAAAGGACAGAGGGGTGCCTGGACCCTGGAAGCAAGGGCTGGGAGCACTGCCATGGGATACACAACCCAGGAATCTGCAGTTTTAACAGCACAGACAGAAATGGAGATAGTGTGACGTGGAGAGCTCAGTGGAAAGCAAATTGAGATCTCTCTGTTCTGAGACAGAGGTTTGGGTATGGTCACTTCTGCTCTGACTCTCAGAAGAGACACAAAAGCCCCCAAATACCGGTTTTCACTGAGCCCATTCCCACCCCCTCCAAGGGGGCAGGGCAACTCTGCCCAAACAGGTTGCCTGAGTAACAGCATGGCAGGCCCCTCCCCCAGAAGACAGGTTGGAAGAACAAGAGAAAGCCAATCCTAAGGTCCCTAAAAAACAGGTGCATCTTGCTTGAGTTGTGGTCAATAATTTGGACTCTGTACATTCCCTCAACCACCCCTCAATAGAATGACTAAGAGAAGGAACCCCTAACATAGGAAAAATTCACAGACTGTGACCTCTGCCACAGAACTAATGGATATGGATATAAGCAAGCTGTCAGAAATAGATATCAGAAAAAGAGTTATAAAGACAATAGCTAGGATGGAGAAAACCATTAATGGCAACATAGATTCTCTAAGGGCAGAAATGAGAGCTAATCTAGCAGAACTTAAAAATGCTATCAATAATATCCAATATAATCTAGATGCTCTAACAGCTATGGTAAACAAGGCAGAAGGAGTGATCTAAAAGACAAACTGATAGAAAAGAAGGAACAGGAGGAGGCCTGGAACAAATAGCTTAAAATCCATATAAACAGAGAAATAGATAGTAATATAGAAATAGTAAAAGAGAAATAAATAACACCATGAACTGTTCCAACATCAGAATTATTGGGATCTCTGAGGGGGTGGAGAGAGAGAGAGAGGACTAGAAGACATATTTGAGCAAACTGTAGCTGAGAGCTACCCTAACCTGGGTAATGAAACAAGTATTCCTGTCCAAGAGGCAGAGAGGACACCTCCCAAGATCAAGGAGAACAGAACAATGCCCTGGCATGTAATAGTAAAACTTGCAAATATTAGAATTAAGGAAACCATCTTAAGGGCAGTTAGGGGGAAAAGATTCCTTACATACAGAGGGAGGAACATCAAAATACCATCAGACCTGTCCACAGAGACCTGGCAACCCAGAAAGGACTGGCAAGACATATTCAGGGTACTAAATGAGAATAACATGCAGCCAAGAATACTTTATCTGGCAAGGCTGTCATTCAGAATGGATGGAGAGATAAAGAGCTTCCAGGACCAATAGAAACTGAAAGAATATGTGACCACTAAGTCAGCCCCGTAAGAAATATTAAGGCGGGATGGCTTCTATAAAAGGACAAATCCCCCAAGAGTGATATAAAACAGAAATTTACAATGTATAGAAACAAGGACTTCACAGGCAACATGATGACAATAAAATCATATCTTTCAATAATCACTCTCAATGTGAACAGCCTAAATGCTCCCATAAAATGGTGAGGGTTACCGATTAGATAAAAACACAGGACCCATCCATATGCTGTCTACAAGAGATTCATTTTGAACCTAAAGATAAATACAGACTGAAAATGAAGTGATGGAGAACCATCTTTCATGCTAATGGACCTCAAAGAAAAGCTGGGGTAGCACTTCTCATATCAGACAAATAAGATTTTAAGCTAAAGACTGTAGTTAGAGATATAAAAGGACACTACATATTCTTAAAGGGTCTACCCAACAAGATCTAACAACTGTAAATATCTATGCCTCCAAAATGGGAGCAGCCAACTACATAAGCCAACTGTTAACCAAAATAAAGAAATATATTGATAATAATACATTAATAGTAAGAGACCTCAACATTCCATTCTCAGCAATTGATAGAGCATCTAAGCAAAAAATCAACAAAGAAATAAGAACTTTGAATGACACCCTGGACCAGATGGACCTCATAGATTATCCTACCTGACGATTGGACCTCATAGATATATACAGACATTCAACTCTAAAACAATGGAATACTCATTCTTCTCAAGCACATATGGAACCTTCTCCAGAATAGACAACATACAGGGTCAGAAATCATGTCTCAACTGATACCAAAAAACTGACATTATTTCCTCCATATTCTTATACCACAATGCTTTCAAACAAGACCTCAATCACAAAAAAAAGTTTGGAAGAAATTCAAACACCTGGAAGTTAAGATGGTCCTGCTCAAGAATGTTTGGGTCAACTAGGAAATCAAAGAACTTAAACAATTCATAGACACTAAAGAGAATGAAAATACACAACAGTCCAAAACCTACATGATATGGCAAAGGCAGTCCTAAGGGGGGAATACATAGCCATCCAAGTCTCAGTGGAAAAAAAAAAAAAAAAAAGAAAAATACCAAATACAGAAACTATCCTTAAATCTTAAAAGAACCAGAGTATCAACAACAAATTGAGCCCAACTCATGCACAAGAAGGGAAATAATTAAGATCCTAGCAGAGATCAATGAATTAGAAATCAGAAATACAGTAGAACACATCAACGAAACTAGAAGCTGGTTCTTTGAAAAAATAAGATTGATAACCCACTTGCCAGACTTATCCAAAAGAAAAGAGAAAGGACCCAGATTAATAAAATTATGAATAAAGGGGAAGAGATCATGACTAACACCAAGAAAATAGAAACAATCACCAGAAATTATTATCAACAACTACATGCCAATAAACTAAGCAACCTAGAAGAAATGGATGCATTCCTGGAAACCTATAAACTTCCAAGATTGAAACAGGAAGAAACTGACAACCTGAATAGACCAATAACCAGTAACAAGATTGAAGCAGTGTTCAAAAATCCCCCAAAAAACAAGAGTCCAGGACATGATGGATTCCCTGGGAAATTCTACCAAACATTCAAAGAAGAAATAATACCTACTCTCCTGAAGCTGTTTCAAAAAATAGAAACAGAAGGGTAACATCCAAACTTTCTATGAGGTCAATATTACCTTGATCCAAAAATCAGGCAGAGACCCCCATCAAGAAGGAGAATTTCAGACCAATATCCCTGATGAATATGTATGCCAAAATTCCAACAAGATCCTAGCTAATAGGATCCAACAGTACATTAAAAGGGTTATCCATCATGACCAAGCGAGATTTATCCCTGGGATACAAGAGTGGTTCAACATTCGCAAATCAATCAATGTGACAGAACATATTAGTAAGAGGGGAGAGAAGAAACATATGGTCCTCTTAATTGATGCAGAAAAAGCATTTGACAAAATACAGCATCCTTTCCCGATTAAAACCCTTCAGAGTATAGGAGAGAGGGAACATTCCTTAATTTCATAAAATCCATCTATGAAAAATCCACAGTGAATATCATTATCAATGAGGAAAAGCTGGGAACCTTTCCCTTAAGATCAGGAACATGACAAGGATGCACTCCCTCGCCACTATTGTTCAACATAGTAGTAGAAGTCCTAGACTCAGCAGACAGACAACAAAAAGAAATAAAAGTTATTTAAATGGGCAAAGAAGTCAAACTCTCTCTCTTCGCAGATGACATGACACTTTATGTGGAAAACCCAAAAGACTCCACCCCCAAATTACTAGAACTCATACAGCATTTCAGCAATATGGCAGGATACAAAATCAATGCACAGAAATCAGTTGTTTTTCTATACACTAACAATGTAACCATAGAAAGAGAAATTAAGGAATCAATTCCATTTACAATAGCACCAAAAACTGTAAGATACCTAGGAATACACCTAACCGAAGAGGTAAAGGATCTATACTATAGAACACTTATGAAAAAAATTGAGGAAGATACAAAAAGATGGCAAAATATTCCATGTTCATGTACTGGAAGAATAAACATTGTTAAAATGTCTATCCTGGCCAGAGCAAGCTACACTTTCACTGTCATCTCTATTAAAATACCACTGGCATTTTTCAAGGAGCTAGAACAAACAATCCTAAAACTTCTATGAAACCAGAAAAGACCCGAATCACCAAGGGAATGCTGAAAAAGAAAAACAAAGCTGGGAGTATCATGTTGCCTGACTTCAAGCTATATTACAAAGCTGTGATCACCAAGACAGCATGGTATAGGCACAAAAACAGACACATAGACCAGTGGAACAGAACAGAGACTCCAGAAATGGACCTTCAACTCTGTGGTCAACTAATCTTTGACAAAGCAGGAAAAAATACCAAGTGGGAAAAAAAAAACCAGTCTCTTCAATAAGTGGTGCTGGGAAAATTGGACAGCTACAAAGAGAAGAATGAAACTGGACCATTCTCTCACAGCATACACAAAGATAAACTCAAATGGATGAAAGACCTCAATGTGAGATAGGAATCCATCAAAATCCTAAAGGAGAACATAGGCAGTAACCTCTTCGACATTGGCCAGAGCAACTTCTTTCAAGACATGTCTCCAAAAGCAAGGAAAATAAATTGAAAATGAACTTTTGGGACTTCATCAAGATAGATAACTTCTGCACAGCAAAGAAAATAGTCAACAAAACAATGAGGCAACCCACAGAATGGGAAAAGATATTTGCAAATGACACTACAGACAAAGGGCTGATATCCAAGATCTATAAAGAACTTCTCAAACTCCACACCCAAAAAACAAGTAACCAAGTCCAAAAATGGGCAGAAGACATGAACAGACACTTCTCCAATGAAGACATACAACTGGCTAACAGATACATGAAAAAATGTTCATCCTCAGTAGCCATTGGGAAATTCAAATCAAAACCACATTGAGATACCACCTTACAGCAGTTAGAATGGCTAAAATTGACAATGGAAGAAACAACAAATATTGGACAGCATGTGGAGAAAGGGGAACCCTCTTATACTGTTGGTGGGAATGCAAGTTGGTACAGCCACTTTGAAAAACAGTGTGGAGGTTCCTCAAAAAATTAAAAATAGAGCTATGCTATGACCCAGCAATTGCATTACTGGATATTTACCCCAAACATACAGAATGTAGTGAAAAGAAGGGCCATATGCACCCCAATGTGCATAGCGGCAATGTCCACAATAGCCAAACTGTGGAAAGAGATGAGATGTCCTTCAAAAGATATAAGGATAAAGAAGATGTGGTATATATATATTATATATATAAAAGAAGATGTGTGTGTGTGTATGTATATGTACATACACACACACACATGCATGCACATGCATACACACACACACATGCATTCATACATGGAATATTACCTCAGCCATCAGAAAGGATGAATACCCAACTTTTACATGAATGTGGATGGGACTGGAGGAGATTATGCTGAGTGAAATAAGTCAAACGAGAATGTCAGTTATCATATGATTTCACTTATTTGTGAAACATAGGGAATAGCATAGAGGACATGAGGAGAAGGAAGGGAAAAATGAAGGCGGGGGGATTAGAGGAGGGAGACAAATCAAGAGAGACTATGGATTCCAAGAAACAAACTGAGGGTTTTGCGGGGATGGGTTAGCCCAATGATGGGTAGTAAGGAGGGCACGTATTGCATGGAGCACTGGGTGTTATACACAACTAATGAATTAATGAACACTACATCAAAAACTAATGATGTAATAGAGCTTGAAGTCCGGAATTGTGATGCCACCCACTTTGGCTTTCTTTTTCAATATTCCTTTGGCTATTCGAGGTCTTTTCTGGTTCCATTTAAATTTGAGGATTATTTGTTCCATTTCTTTGAAAAAAATGAATGCGATTTTGATAGGGATTGCATTAAATGTGTAGATTGCTTTAGGTAGCATAGACATTTTCACAATATTTATTCTTCCAATCCAGGAGCATGGAACATTTTTCCATTTCTTTGTGTCTTCCTCAATTTCTTTCATGAGTACTTTATAGTTTTCTGCGTATAGATTCTCAGTCTCTTTGGTTAGGTTTATTCCTAGGTATCTTACAGTTTTGGGTGCAATTGTAAATGGGATTGACTCCTTAATTTCTCTTTCTTCTGTCTTGTTGTAGGTGTACAGAAATGCAACTGATTTCTGTGCATTGATTTTATATCCTGACACTTTACTGAATTCCTGTACAAGTTCTAGCAGTTTTGGGGTGGACTCTTTTGGGTTTTCCACATATAGTATCATATCATCTGCGAAGAGTGATAGTTTGACTTCTTCTTTGCTGATTTGGATGCCTTTAATTTCTTTTTGTTGTCTGATTGCTGAGGCTAGGACTTCTAGTACTATGTTGAATAGCAGTGGTGATAATGGACATCCCTGCCGTGTTCCTGACCTTAGAGGAAAAGCTTTCAGTTTTTCTCCATTGAGAATGATATTTGCGGTGGGTTTTTCATAGATGGCTTTGATAATATTGAGGTATGTGCCCTCTATGCCTACACTTTGAAGAGTTTTGATCAGGAAGGGATGCTATACTTTGTCAAATGCTTTTTCAGCATCTATGGAGAGTATCATATGGTTCTTGTTCTTTCTTTTATTAATGTGTTCTATCACATTGATTGATTTGCGGATATTGAACCAACCCTGCAGCCCTGGAATAAATCCCACCTGATCCTGGTGAATAATCCTTTTAATGTACTGTTGAATCCTATTGGCTAGTATTTTGGTGAGAATTTTTGCATCTGTGTTCATCAAGGATATTGGTCTGTAGTTCCCTTTTTTGGTGGGATCCTTGTCTGGTTTTGGGATCAAGGTGATGCTGGCCTCATAGAATGAGTTTGGAAGTTTTCCTTCCATTTCTATTTTTTGGAACAGTTTCAGGAGAATAGGAATTAGTTCTTCTTTAAATGTTTGGTAGAATTCCCCTGGGAAGCCGTCTGGCCCTGGGCTTTTGTTTGTTTGGAGATTTTTGATGACTATTTCAATCTCCTTACTGGTTATGGGCCTGTTCAGGTTTTCTATTTCTTCCTGGTTCAGTTGTGGTAGTTTATATGTCTCTAGGAATGCATCCATTTCTTCCAGATTGTCAAATTTGTTGGTGTAGAGTTGCTCATAGTATGTTCTTATAACTGTCTGTATTTCTTTGGTGTTAGTTGTGATCTCTCCTCTTTCATTCATGATTTTATTGATTTAGGTCCTTTCTCTTTTCTTTTTGATAAGTCTGGCCAGGGGTTTATCAATCTTATTGATTCTTTCAAAGAACGAGCTCCTAGTTTCGTTGATTTGTTCTATTGTTTTTTTGGTTTCTATTTCATTGATTTCTGCTCTGATCTTTATGATTTCTCTTCTCCTGCTGGGTTTAGGGTTTCTTTCTTGTTCTTTCTCCAGCTCCTTTACGTGTAGGGTTAGGTTGTGTACTTGAGACCTTTCCTGTTTCTTGAGAAAGGCTTGTACCGCTATATATTTTCCTCTCAGGACTGCCTTTGCTGTGTCCCACAGATTTTGAACCATTGTGTTTTCATTATCATTTGTTTCCATGAATTTTTTCAATTCTTCTTTAATTTCCTGGTTGACCCATTCATTCTTTAGAAGGATGCTATTTAGTCTCCATGTATTTCGGTTCTTTCCAGCTTTCCTCTTGTGATATTTGCAAACGACATATCAGATAAAGGGCTAGTATCCAAAATTTATAAGGAACTTAGCAAACTCAACACCCAAAGAACAAACAATCCAATCAAGAAATGGGCAGAGGACATGAACAGACATTTCTGCAAAGAAGACATCCAGATGGCCAACAGACACATGAAAAAGTGCTCCACATCACTCGGCATCAGGGAAATACAAATCAAAACCACAATGAGATATCACCTCACACCAGTCAGAATGGCTAAAATTAACAAGTCAGGAAATGACAGATGCTGGCGAGGATGTGGAGAAAGGGGAACCCTCCTCCACTGTTGGTGGGAATGCAAGCTGGTGCAACCACTCTGGAAAACAGCATGGAGGTTCCTCAAAATGTTGAAAATAGAACTACCCTATGACCCAGCAATTGCACTACTGGGTATTTACCCTAAAGATACAAACGTAGTGATCCAAAGGGGCACGTGTACCCGAATGTTTATAGCAGCAATGTCTACAATAGCCAAACTATGGAAAGAACCTAGATGTCCATCAATAGATGAATGGATAAAGATGATGTGGTATATATACACAATGGAATACTATGCAGCCATCAAAAGAAATGAAATCTTGCCATTTGCGTCGACGTGGATGGAACTAGAGGGTATCATGCTTAGTGAAATAAGTCAATCGGAGAAAGACAACTATCATATGATCTCCCTGATATGAGGACATGGAGATGCAGCATGGGGGGTTGGGGGAGAGGAGAAGAATAAATGAAACAAGATGGGATTGGGAGGGAGGCAAACCAAAAATGACTCTTAATCTCACAAAACAAACTGGGGGTTGCTGGGGGGAGGTGGAGTTGGGAGAGGGGGAGGGGGTTATGGACATTGGGGAGGGTATGTGCTATGGTGAGTGCTGTGAATTGTGTAAACCTGGCGATTCACAGACCTGTACCCCTGGGGATAAAAATACATTATATGTTTATAAAAAAAAAAAAATTGGAAGGGGAGGCTAACCATAAGAGACTATGGACTCTGAAAAACAACCTGAGGGTTTTGAAGGGGTGGGGGTGGGAGGTTGGGGGAACAGGTGGTGGGTAATAGGGAGGGCACGTATTGCATGGAGCACTGGGTGTTGTACAAAAACAATGAATACTGTTATGCTGAAAAAAAAATAAATACTCTTATTTTCTTTGTTAGCTTTATACTGAAACTATTTAGAGATTGTTTACTCTAATGTTTACAATAAAATAGATCTTTGAAATAACAAAAAAATAAAAAACTAATGATGTACTGCATGATGGCTAACATAACATAATAAAAAAAGGGAAAATACATTATTTTCCTTATTGGAGCTCTATAAAATTTGGCAATACCTGGGAGGATGTGAGAACAATTATTCTCTTTAAAAATTCTTAGCTATAATTACTCACCTATTCTTACTGATAGAATCAATGTGTTCATTTAAGCAAACTTTAGAATCAGTGTACCAGCTTTCTCATAAAACTTATTTGAGACTTGTATTAAGTGTACATTAAACTTTTAATTATTGAAAAAGAACTAATATTTTAATATATTGATGCTACTTCAAAGAGAAGGATAAATCTTTATAGTAATTCAATTTTGAAATTGGTATTAGGTAATAGAATATCTCTATTGGTTAAGAGTTTTAGTTTAGTTTTGGTTTGCCTTTGTTTTTTATATAAGTCCATACCATAGCTTGATAGATGTGTTCCTATACATTGTATCTTTTTATTGATGAGATCATTGTTTAAATTGTTGTTGACCTAAAGGAAAGTTTTTTTTAACATTAAAAGCTTTTTCTAATAGTAAGAAATGTGATTATGACACAAAATCAGACATTTAAATGAATTATCTTACTAAGAGACTTGCAGGATTATTCAATTGGATTTCTTATTGACTATGCTCTTACTTTCTAATAGAGTTATTATCATTTCAGGTTCATGATATCTCTTCACTGATATTTTGCTACATGTCTTAGAACATTAACAAGGTCATCCAGAAGAGTGTAACACAGTAATGACAATAGCAAAGACCCATTTCTGATCTCAATGGGAATTAAGCCTGGTTTTCTTATCTGTAAAGTGAGAACATTTATGGTAGCCTGATTATGCTAACTCTGAACATTTGTCTCCCTGAAGACAAAAGATGAAACCAAAATCCTTTCTAGCACTACATTCTATGCTCCTAATAGTTCCCTCTCCAAAAGTGGTATGGTGCCCATTCATTTTTGACCTATTTAAATGGTAACACATTTTTTTTCACCTAAACTAAAAACCACACTATGACTCTGTAGAATCCTACAATATAAAAATAAAGTCATATTCTGAATTTGTTTATATATTTTCCTTTTATAGTTTACCCATCTGTGCCCCCCACTTCTCCCTCCCACACACACTTCCTTGTAAATTCCTTACTAGATTTTCTATTTCAGCTTTGTTTTCCTTATTCCATTCACTTAAAAAAAATTAGCATTTATAGTGGACCAAGCACAGTGCTTTACCTGTAATAAGCAGTCCATCAGTGCTGAATGAATGAATCCTGACCTTCTATTCCCTAATTTCACCAGTAAGGACATGAAGACCGAGAAGTTAAGTGACTAACCCAAGATCACACAAATAATTAACCACAGAGCCAAGATAAGAATTCAGGCATTTGATAAAGCCAATGCAGACCTGACCTTAAGAATGGCCTTATGGAGGTAGCTGTACAAACAATATGAAGATTTCATCTTTCAGAAGTGAGAGAGCTCTCTGAAAATTCAAAGCAAAATGAATGCAATAGCATCTGATCCTTCTGTACCACACTTCAAACCAATGGAAGTATTGCAAATTAATTTGGACTCTTAGATCTTAAAATAGTCTGTGGAGAGGAAGGGTATCCTTTTTATTTGGGAAAGAGGATTTAGGAGAGTCATAGTGGAACATTCAGCTCTTTGTCTTGGAATAGCAGAAAAAAGGAGACAAATGTTCAGAGTTAGCATAATCAAGTGCTTAGTGTTTTCTGCCTGAATGCTCAAAGAGCAAGGCTTATGATTCCACCCGTTCTGTGGCTAAACAAGCAAAGTCGAAATGAATTCCTATTGCTTTGGGGAAAAAAAAACCACCCAAAATCTAATTCCTTGGGAGTACATGGCTGTATTTCTTAAGATGATGTATTAAAAAACTGTAGCTGGGTATGCTTTTAATACTACAGATAAACAAACTGAAAGCACAGAAATATTTTACCAACATCAACACCCTCTGTTCATGTGGAATTGTTAACCATTCAAAGTAAATTCAACACTTTCACCCTCGAGTGACATATAAAGTCCTAATTTATTCTTTGTACCTAGTTGAAAGCCTAGAGGGAGACTTTATAGAAGGCCTCCTTTCCAAAGAGAAAAACCTGAGGGTTCTCTCCTTTTAGGTCTCAGTCTTTAGGACTGAGCAACCTGAAATTCCTTGTAATGCTCCTCCCCTCATGTTCAGATCAGAATCACTGCTCTTGTTTGTTGAGAGGAAAGCTCACATTTACGCTCATCATTACTATGCCTTAGAACAGGTACAGAACTCTAGACTCTTTTTTCCTTCTCTTGATGTCTTCACTGAGTAATGAACCAGACACAGTTTAGGGAGAGAAGAAAAACACTGTACCAAGTATCAGAAGTCGTGCTTTGGATCTTGTTTCTATCCCTAATTAGCCCCATGAGCCTGTACAATTAATCTCATTTCTGAAAGAAGTTGGGCAGTAACTACTTTAGAAGGTTGTTGGGAGGCATAAGTAAGATAAAGCATATGGAAGCACTTTACATAAAATGTTACCTGGGGTAAGGTGGTATTATTTGGAGCAGACAGGAACTCAGATCAATTATTTTAATCCTGCCATTTCACTGAGCAGCGTATAGTTCATAAACAAACTAAGGTACAGAGAAGCCAAGTGCTTTCTTCAAGGTCACGCAGCTACTGGTGGTCCTACCAAAACCAGAACCTGGGTTTGAACTATTCCACTTAGGTTTTCTTTTCACTACTGCAAGAGACACATTAGAAGGAAAAGGAAGGCTAACCTGGGAATCTAACTTTGACCTCTACAACACCAATCTTTCAAATGATTAAGTGAAAAATGCTAATGCACTTCAAAGAAAGAACATGCACAGAATATACTTCCTTTGTGAGGACATATGTAACTGCACACATACAGATGGTAAGCCACCATGAGCATTTATGGTTCGTTTAGGACATAAAAGGAAAGCTATAAAAGCTGACCATAGCTCTTCTGGCAAAGAGCAGGATTTACTGCAGACTTTATAATTGGATACAAGCATGAGAGGTCCTCGGAATCAAAGATGAGCCAGTAGGATACAGTTTAAATAGAGCCTGCTCTGACCACAGCTCCAGAAGGCCCAGAGCAATTTGCGGTGTTGTGGCCACATGCCACTACTTCAAGTAAATTTCCCACAAGTTGACATTTCAGTTTCCTGACTGCTATCCGAAACAAGGGTGGATTTTGTGCATTGAACTTCCCTTGCTTTATCATAGCCAGGATTTTGGAAAGAGAGAAAAAGAAGCTTGTAAAAATTAGTGGGGATTTAGAGCCGGTAATTTTTTTGTATTGTTAAAGTACTGGTGATGAGGGACGTCAGACAACCACGTCTCACCCTGGCTCCAGTGCCTTTGAGATAGTCTGGCGCAATCTTGGTAGGATTGGGATCAAAAGTATCTCAGCCACACACTCTAGGGCCAACTTCTAAGCCTTATCAAATACACACTCACAAATACACATATATATGTGCCTATACAGTATTGCATTGTGTGTGTATGTATATGCGTGTGTGAGTGCGTGCATGCATGTGTGTGTGTGTGTGTGTGTGTGTGTGTGTGTGTGGAGAGACAGAGAGAAAAAGAGAGGTCATTTTAGCTCTTTTTTGTGAGACCAAATCTAGAAATGACAGATGGTGTTGTGGGAGTTACGACTCATTTAACAATGGACAAGTGCTACCAACTATATTTCAACTTCTTTATGTTATAGTTACAATAATAGGAAAAATTAACATTTTTCAAGCTTTTACGATGTGTCAGACATTCTTTTAAGAGCTTTACAGTCTGTTTACTCTTCAGACAATCCCTATTAAGTAAAATGGTATTTTCTTTTTTTTTAAATCTGATAGTTGTCTTTCTCCCGAATTCTCCCCTCATGGTCCAGTAGCTGTTTGTCCCTCTTTTGCTCGGCTTCCTTATTCTCTGTCATTTGGTCTTCTATATCACTAATTCTTTCTTCTGCCTCATTTATCCTAGCAGTGAGAGCCTCCATTTTTGATTGCACCTCATTAATAGCTTTTTTGATTTCAACTTGGTTAGATTTTAGTTCTTTCTGGAAACTGAGGACTGGAAGGTGAAATAACTTGCCCAAGGTCATGGAGCTACTAAGTGGTGGAACAGAATCTAAATCTGCATATCTGGAGCCAGACTAGTGGCAGGGAGTCACCATCACAATAGATGTCCCCAAGTATTCTTCCATTTCTTACCCAATATCAACCCAATTCTAACTGAACAGGTTGCATGAGACACTGTAGTCCATTTTTCCAAAGAATAAGATCCCTAAGAAACCAGATCAAATCAAGGATAAAATAAAATGCATTTACTCTAATTTGAAAATGTAAAAGTTAAGCAGATTAAGCAGTTTAGTTGCCTGATGTGTAACAGATGTAGCAGATCATAAGCAGTTAGAGCAAGACATCTACCACACTGTCACCATTTTAAAACAAAAATGATTACAGAACATGATTATGCACAACAGTCTTTTGACAAAATGGCTTACCTAAAGTATAAATTCTCATCTTACCTCACATATAATGAAATGGGTACAACTGTATTGAGGATTATAATATATGACCAGAATGTTAAGAATCCTGAGAAGACAGAGTTCTTCTCTCCTTTGTTCCAAAAGAGGAAAGTTCTGAATTGGTCTCCAACTTGATTCTCCCAGATTGAATTTCCTATTGCAAGAATAATTCCCAAGCATACCAGAAACCCAAAAATCTGAAATGAGAATAAAAGTCTGGCTAAGGTTAACTTGAACCCAAAACTCATCATCCCAACACAATACCGTTACACTCCTAACGCCAAGAAATGGTCATTTGAAAAGACAGGCAAAGCTCTTCTTACTTATCATTAATCATACAAGTAAAATTCAATATTTTTATGTTGGAACTTGGTTAAATATTTTACATGCATTTTTTCACTAAATTCTCCCACTGATTTTCTGAGATAGGGACAATCATTATTCACAGGTTAAGAATCAAAAATGGAACAAAATAAAACAGAAGCACAGAAAAATTATGTAACTCATCCATGGTCACAAAGCCAATAAATTCACACCCTTGATTTGTGATGAGTGCATATACTTAAGTGGCTTAAGTAAAGAAGGTCATATGTCCTGATTTGCCCTGGTCCGCCCCAGTTTATATCTGTTGTCCAGATGTCATACTAATTGTGCTTTCTCCTTTCCCCTTCAAAAGTGTCCCTGTTTGAATTATAAATTATATGGTCACCCAAGGCATAAAAGCAAAAGGAAGAAAATGTCAGGGATAAAGAATAATCTGAGACTAGTCAAGACTCTTGGCCACAGATCTAGCTGCACAATCCTTATTTACAGTCCACAAGAAAAAGAAGGATTAATTAAAATGCGGCATGGCATGTATGTTTTTCTTCTGAGATTAAAAAATAGTGGGAAGCAATCTGAAAACTGTTAGCCAACTCTTAAATTGGGATTATTATCAGGATTAGCAAAGCAACATTTTGGAGGCATCTAGAAAGAGAGCAAGGTTCGCTCAAATGCCCGCGTTGGAAAGGAAAGACACAAAGTCAGTGAATAGGTAAGACCTGAGCCAAACAAGGGATTCTGGGGACTTTGTTTTGCCAAGTGTCATACTGTGTTAAGAGACAAGCCCAACCACTATTGAGGGAGGAGTGGCACTAGGGAATAGAAATGTATTGAACTTATTTCCTTTTTCCTCCAAGAAGAAATATTCAGGCATTCTAGGACTGCTTTCCTCTTTATTCATTCATGAAAAAAATATACATGTAAGAAGACATTTATGCAGAAAAAAAAGTATGGAAAAACCTGACTTACAAGTACCTTAGAAAACCATGTATTAGAGAAAACTAGAATTGTAAATTCCTGAAATCCTACCAATTTGATACCTGTATCATGGTATCCTCTTTTATTTCAATGATTAATACTACAAATTAATTGAAGTGAATTACTTTAAGAGCATTAAAACTGGTGGTACTTGGTACTTGGCATTAAATGCCCTAAGTAGGATGGACTCAGTTTCTAATTCTCCAATGGATTATTCGATTTTCTAGTATGAAAAGCTGGGAGAGTCTCTCCTTCACAATCAGTAATCTTACTCTGTGGCGGATACACATACAATTTCCATGCAAGCCCAGAAGTGGGGTTAGGGCCATTTAAATAGGGAATTCTAGGAGAGGACACAAGCTAAGCATGTCCCCTTGGCCCTGGAGTCTCTGCCCCAAGGGGATGGGTGTAGTGGGAGGAAAACCCGTTCTGAGGATACCAAATATAAAACACAGAGCCTGTCCAGTATTTTGTGCCCAGTAAGAGTCCACTTCTTTCTTTATTCAGAGTCCTACTGTCTTATATCAGTTAGGCAAATATATATTGAGCTCCCATTCTTTATAATTGATAGTGAGCCTGCAATTGGGGTGGGGGGGGTCTTGGTTCTAAGTCATTGTCTTCATATTTAAAGTCAATGTCTTCCCACTTAATTCCAACATAAGGAGGCAAAGCAGTATTACACAAAAAGTCAGATAACAATCAGATGCACAGTGTGAGGAAGCACAAGATTAACTGACAAAAGTGTAGCATGTAAGAAATAGTCAACTGTTTTTGGTAAATGGATGGTAGGAAAAAATTTTCAAAAAATGCAGAAAAGAACAAAAATTCAGAGGAAAGAAATAATCCCATGTTAAGGAGGTTCAGAAGTTTTACGAAGGAGGAAGACTGTGACCTGGGCCTTAGAAGATTCATAAGCAGAACCAGCTACACAATTTGTGGAGCCTAATGCAAAATGAAAATACGGGACCCCTTGTTCAAAAATTATTGATAATTTCTACATGGCGACATGAATAAACCAAGTATGAGGACCATTTGAGTGGGGAACCTGTGTAATTACACAGGTCACATACCCATGAAGCCAGCTCCATCCACAAGCTATGTTGAGAAGGCATGAACAAAGGTAAGACAACAAAAGGACCGAACTACCTCAAAAATTATGTTTTCTTTTTTAAAAACAAATAGAAATATGGAGAACTTGCAAGACCATGACAGCCTCTAAACACTACCTTCCCTCTCATGAGAAATTCCACCCATGGTTGTGAAATTATAATCTAGAAAGTAGAGAGCAATATAACTAGGCCCCAGAAGCAAAATCACCAAAAACAAATTCCACAAGGAAAATGAAGATTTCTGAAAGAATTCCCAGCAATATATAAGAAATATATTAAAATAAAAATGACAAGTGATTTTTCCCTAATTTTGTTATAGCATCTTACCCATAGTACTAGAGTATTCAACAGTTTATCAATGCTTGTCCTCTTAAACTTTGTTTTACCGCTGTTCTGCATTAATTTAGTGTCAGGACCTGCCAAAAAAAATTAAATAGCAACTTTAAAGTGATTTAAACATGTAGTACTACCATTAGTATTTCTTATCATGTCAAATGTTCCTGAAAGGAGAATAACATGTTTTGAAATTTAACTTTTATTTAACTTTTAACTTTTATTTTAACTTTTATTAAGTTAACTTAATTTAACTTTTATTAAAAACATGGGCCATTTTTAAGTTGCATAAGATTCTCAACTGGTAGCTTAGTAACAACCCTGGAGACTTGCAAGAGAACTGGTCTCCTTAGAATAGGACAAATCCAGATAGAACCTGTGGCTGAAACATTTGAGAAATGCTATTTTTTCAAAAAGCTGTGTATGGCTGTGGTTGTAGTTGAAGAAATGAAAGGTAACAAGGCCAATCCAAGTGAGGAATAATTTGACATGTTAAAAAGAATGCAGTAATAAACATAACTCAGAACAATGAGATAAAAAATGGAAAGTTAAAATCAGCAAATCAAATTCTGGATCTGTTTCCCAAATATCTGAGGTGCCTTTATGGAGAAACTAGAATAAATGCAAACAATAAATACATCAGCAAATAAGTTAAACCTTTATTGTATATTGAGCAGTGTGCATATAATATACACTTTTTGTAAGGGCAGGAACTGAATCTTATGTTAGCTTTATTTCAAATAAATGCATTCTCTCATATTCATTAAGTCCCTTGCTCAAGTAATTCTTTTTTAATTTTTTTATTTTTATTAACATATAATGTATTATTAGCCCCAGGGGTATAGGTCTGTGAATCGCCAGGTTTACACACTTCACAGCACTCACCATAGCACATACCCTCCCCAGTGTCCATAACCCAACCACCCTCTCCCTACACCCCTCTCCCCAGAAACCCTCAGTTTGTTTTGTGAGATTAAGAGTCTCTTACAGTTTGTCTCCCTCCCGATCCCATCTTGTTTCATTTATTCCTTTCCTACCCCTCAAACCCCCCACATTGCCTCTCAACTTCCTCATATCAGGGAGACCATACGATAATTATCTTTCCCCGATTGACTTATTTCGCTAAGCATAATACCCTCTAGTTCCATCCATGTCATTGTAAATGGCAAGATTTCATTTCTTTTGATGGCTGCATAGTATTCCACTGTCAGGAAATTCTAAGAATTATTATTAACTGCCTTTGAGTTAGATAACTAGATGATTAACAAAAGAGAATATTAGAATATATTGCTAAGGAAATTCCATGGAGACATGGAAGACACTAAATGAAAGCAATTAAGCTTTAATTTTATCTGATTCCTCTATTGTTCCTCTCCACATAATCTTCCCCTTATTGTTACCAATCCATGTAGCCATTTAATATAGGAGAGAGGAAAATTGAAAGAATTAAAGGAGAGAGGCACACGTAAAATTTTATCCCATCCTAAAAGTCAGGGAAGAATGAGCACATCCTTAGAAGACTTTCATTTATTTAAAATACAAATGGAAGCAAAGATTGGGGTCTCATAAAATTCAGTCTGAAGATGGAAATTATACTCCACTGTCCTATTCCCAACTACTGATGTGTAAAGGAGACCACCCACATTTTCTCAGAATTGTTTATTAAAATCATATGGACACTGAGGGTGGGAAGCATTTCTTGTATAGTAAAGATCATAAAGGGCAAATGAATTTTGTAATTAGTAAAAGCTGAAATACTGACAGACCCCAGTTTTGTGCTAAAATTTTATATTTCTTAGGCATACCTACACACACAGAGCAACAGAGAACACACCTAGGGGTTTTTAATCATTTGTCTAAATATGTCTACAGATGCTGATTCACACATCTCTTCTTCCACTCATAGCCACAGATCTTGAAAGAATTTCTGTACTCAGCAGCCTCTGTTTTCTCAGCTCCTACTTATTACTCAGCCTAGTTTCAGATCTAGTGTTATCATCAAAACTCTCCATGCCCCCCAACCAACCCCCAGTGATATATTCATTCAGGAACCTGCTATTTACCAACCTTACAAATACCATGGGCAATAGTGATCTTTTCAAATTACACCCACATACACACAAACACACACACACCATCTGTTTGAAAAACCTAACAATTTCTTCCCAGTGCTCTTAGGATAAAGATCAAAGTTCTGGATACAGACCACAAGGTTCTGTATGGTCCAGATCCTATCCACATCTCTCATCACATGTCTATCTATACTGTCCAGGTTCTCTACACTCCACACTGGTCTTAAGTTGTGTTTTTGTTTTTGTTTTTTTTAACTTCACCATTCTCAGTCCTGCTACAGAGACTTTGTCCACGATGTGACTTTTAATTAGCTTGCTCTTTCTCTTTATATTCCCCCATGACATACTTGTGTGAGTATGTGTTCTTTTTTTTTTTTCAGAGCACTTATCTCAGTTTGAGGTTATATATTCATTAACAATTATCTGAGATTAAGGTCTCTTACTTCTACTGGAGTCAAAACCACATGAGGGAATGGACTTCAGTTGTCTTGGCTCACATTCTTTTTTTTTTTTTAAGATTTTATTTATTTGACAGAGATCACAATTAGGCAGAGAGGCAGGCAGAGAGAGAGAGGAAGGGAAGCAGGCTCCCCGCTGAGTGGAGAGCCCGATGCGGGGCTCGATCCCAGGACCCTGAGATCATGACCTGAGCCAAAGGCAGAGGTTTTAACCCACTGAGCCAACCAGGCGCCCCTTGGCTCACATTCTTAATCAGAAATTAATAAGAAGTACATTGCCTGCCACATAGTAGGCACTCAATAAATAGTTGATAAATTTATTAAATACCTGCTATGTTTTTAGGTAATGTGCAGATATGCTTTTCATCTATTATCTCAATTAATGCTTAAAATAATCCAATTAATTAGGTATTATTACCCTCAATTCACTAATAATGAAACAAACTTAAAGTATTTAAGTAACTTGCCTGAGATTTCTTGTCTAGTAAGTATCAGAACCAGAATTCAAACCCAGATATATCTACCTCGGAAGTTCTTTGCTCTTTGTCACTATTTTTTAAACTATATGAAATACTCCATTAATTCATTAATTCCCAGACTCATTCAATCAATGTGTATTTAAGACTAAGACTCATTCAGATTCCAAACAGGAAATAAATGACACACTGGAAAAGGATAACTGGAGAAAAAAAAAAATTTCGAAAGGGACTCTTTACAAAACTGTGGGTGGGGGTGCAGGGGAAGAAAATGTTCATGCAGTAACTAAAGACTTAGAAGCAATCAGGATGTTTCTCTATCTAAACTAGAAGGGAGTGGTTACTGGACCCTAAGGGACAGTAAAGAGTTTGCAGCTTTTAAGAAAGAGTGACTTAAACAATTATATGATCTCTCGGATAAGAGGAATTTGAGAGGCAGGATGGGAGGTTGTGGGGGATAGGGAAGGAAAAAATGAAACAAGATAGGATCAAGAGGGAGGCAAGCATAAGAGACTCAATCTCAGGAAACAAACTGAGGGCTGCTGGAGCAAAGGGCAGTGGGAGGGCTGGGGAGGCTGGGTGATGGACATTGGGGAGGGTATGGGCTATGGTGAGTGCGCTGTGAAATGTATAAGACTGATGATTCACAGACCTGTACTCCTGGGGCAAATAATACATTATATGTTAATAAATAATAAGATAAAATAAAACTCACATTTCCAAACTCAAAAGAGAAAGAAAGGAAGGAAGGAAGGAAGGAAGGAAGGGAGTGAGTGACTTTAGGTTGAGGTAACCAGTCAGCCTGAAGTGACTACTTCGGGAGGAAGTCTGGGGGAATAAATACCATGATCTCTGTCTTCTTTCTCCCTTTGACCTCTTTCCATGACAATGGAATGCCTAACTACAATGACAGAGCCTAACTACAAGTCAAAATTCAAGGAAACCTCTTAGTGTAAACCATACAAATCAGCTTCCCAAGGCAGAAAGAAGAGTGAAAAAATGGGACAGTAGATCTGGAGGGGCAAATGAAAAACATCCAACAAAAAAATCTACTGTACTGGTGCTGACTCCCATGAATTTCTTAAACGAAGACAACTCCTCCACTCAGAAACAAGACTTCCTCCTCTCTTGAGCAAAAGAAAAGCTATTACTAGGAAGGCATGGCCTGGCTGTTAATGCATATTAGACCCTTGCAAATTATAGATTTGTAGAGTAAACCATGTCTATGTCAACTATATTCCTTACACAATCTTTAGTGACAGATATAACAAGAATAATAGAGAAAGAATAGTTAATAATTCATTTTGGATAACTTTCATAAGACCTAAGTGTTCACCTGGAACTAGTTCTCCAAATTAGATGTCCTAAGATTTGGAGGTTCTGAGACACTCATCTGTTCAAATCTGACATTGACCAAACCAACCATTCCTCTGCCTGTCACTGTTCTAGCTAAGATTTCTGTTAACATTCATACCCAGACTAAAGTCAATGCAGGCATTCTCTGCTTTACAAATATCTGCCTCATGAAGAACATCCAATCCATAACACAAAAAGCAGAGGCTATTCCCCCACTTCTGCCTGCCAAGATCCAAAGGGCAGTACATCAGACCAATCCTCAGTCTTCGAAGCAAGCAGTGCACTCAGAATTGATGCTGGATGAAAGAAGAAGGGAAGGAAAGAAAGTAATATTTGTCAAGCATTCTCTGCCATATGAACGTTCTTCCTGAGTCTTCACAGTGACTCTCTAATGCACTCATTATCCCCATGTTATAGCAGAAGGAACTAAAGCTTGGGAAATTTATGTAACTAAGGCTTAACATCCTACAGCTGGTAAACAAATCTGAACCCAGCTCTGTCCAATCCTAATTCTGGGAGCTTTCTAATATACTTCTTGAGCTGGGGGGGGGGGGGGGGAGGAACCTGTTCAAATTACCATCCCACTTCCTTCTATGTAGGCGCATTCTCCCAGAATGAAACTTATGCAGAAAAACGTGGCCCCTGAGTGGCTCACACAGCTGTCCTAACATTACATGCTGTAATCGAGCCATAGTCCTGAATTAGTCGTTCTAAGCAAGTTCACAAAAATGCAAACACAACGTTGAGCTATGAAGCTCCCCACAACTTGTGTGATGACAGGAACCAAACCAGGAGGACCCTTCCCACTAAAGGAGTTTCAAAAATTCTCCCCCTCCTTATGTGGGAAGATAAATGGAGGCTAATATATAAGCTTTCTTAATGCAAGAAAGATACAAATAAGAAAATATGTGACCACAGGTTTACTTCCCTAATGAGTAAAAACATCTGATAAGCAAATCATGAAAGCAGAGGCATCCCCAGATAGAAGCCCATATACTGCCATCCTTCTAGGGATTTCTTAAGACCTTACAATGGCAATACCCCAAGCAGCGAGAGCCTTGCTGACACCCACAGCTGAGAGTATTTAGGAGAAATTGAGAGGACTTTTCTAGGTTTGGAACACTTTTGAGTCTTTAATAAACATTTGTTGTTGCTGAGGAAAGTCAGTTAGGAAAAACATTCCAATTCTGATTGCACATATAGTCAATGGACCCCAAAACACATCTTAATTTGATGTCATAATAAATAGGATTTTTTAAAATCAAGGGCTGGCAATGGAAGCCAGGAGTACAATCTGAGTGGCTTTATGTAATGGAGCTACTGTAAGCTTCCTTAGCAGAAGAATGCCACCTTGGGCCTATAGAGATAAAGTCAAGACAGGAAAAGTGGCCAGCAGGAAGAGTAAAAGGCACTTTCCCTCCCTTCCAACCTCCTACCCCCCCTCCCCCCCGTTGTGCACAGTCTTTCCAGGCCCCACTGTGCTGCTGACAAATAGAGGAAGAAGCTACAGAGTATAAACAGAAATGATTGCAGGATCTCCAAGAAATCTCTTCCAAAAGGGTTGCTTGACCTCTGCAAACAGCAGAGCAGTGTGTGTGTGTGGGGGGGGGGGGGGGGTGCTTCTTTCACACACTTCTCCCACTTTAAAGGCAGGTAGATTCATATATACAGGATGGGAATGATTGAGATGAAGTTCAAGAAAGAGAAATTAAACAGTATCTAGCACCCACCGAGCAACTAAAGCCCAAGCACCCCTTAAGAATGGGTTCCTGGGGGCACCTGGGTGGCTACTTGTGATCTCTGCCTGTCGAATAAATAAATAAAATCTTTAAAAAAAAAAAACTCTTTAAAAAAAAAATGGGTTCCTGATGCCAGTGGTTCCTCACACAACACCCCCCACCCAGTCCAGACTATTCCTAGGGCAGTGGTGCTGCCCTCTGTCATCAGCCCAGAGCAGCACCTTGAGTGGAACAAAAGCATCTTCCTCATCCAACCTGGAGGCACACCTCAGGACAGGCTCCCCCATAACCAACCCGGGGCAGTCAGCGGTACCTGCAAAAATAACCATGCCAAAACACCAGCTGGTATTTCTCAGGATGCAGCCCCTCAGGATTACATTCTCATTGTGGAGGGTGTGCTTGCTGTCCTTCCAGGAGAGAACTCCCACGAATCTATCTAATTTGTTGTTGGGCGCCTCACAGACAACAATCCCTGTAAAATAAAAAACAAAAACGAAACCCTGTTTATGATTGACCTCAAACTCTCTTTAGCAGTCCAACCATACTGTGTTACCACCCTCCTTCTAATACACAGTGTATTTTTATTTTCCTTCTCTTTTTGACAGGGCAATGCTATATATATAAGACCGTGCTAGAAAAAATAAGCTTGGTGGTGGCAGGGGTGGCAAGTGGGGGCAGTCTGCTGGAGGGCAGGGGTACAAAGATGGAAATCTATCAAGGGTTTTAACACAGCTTTCTGCACTTTCCAAGTAAGAATGGAAAACTTGAGAGCCATGGATTTTTTTCCTTAAATAAAAATCACCACCTCTATGTCGTTTGCAACAATGATTTCTAAACATAAAGCAGGGACTATCCTAAAAGTTTTTCTTCCTCTCTTTTTACTTACTGTGAACTTTCAAATAGGTTAAGATGGCACACTTCCAGCTTCACAACCAAAGTTAATTAGGTCTTTCCAGGCTCATCATCAATAATTCGGGGGCGGGGGAGGGGGGTCCTATGATGTTCCTCCCACTGGAAACCTGGGCCTTGTATGCCACATGTGTCTGAGAATGCGTGTGATTCCTTTCAGCTGTTATATGCTTCTTATCTTGATTAGATGCAGAGTTCTGGGGACCCTCAAAGCTACCATATAACTTGTCCCAACCTGGCCAGAAGACATTTCTAGTTTTTTTAATTCCAGGCCCATTCCAAACCAAGGGTGTGCCCCTTCCAAATCAATAAATCAATTCGTTCCATTATTACAATAAGAAAATACACTTTCAGAGTAGGGGTTCTTTTGACAGAAAACGAAACCAGAAATAATATTGCAGGGACTCTGTCACAACCTAAAACTATTAGATTAAATATGTTTGCATTACAAATGGTTGGGGTTAAACATTCATAAGAAATGAGCACTAAGACTTGAAAGATAGAGGGAGAGATGAAGGAAAAGAGGAAGGAATAAAAAAAGAAGGCAGTGGATAGATCCAGATGGGCTCAAACCCAACTCAGGGGTGAGATTAGCACCTCTCGAGAACAATAAAAATACATGGATTTAATCAAACCCAAAAGTGTAGGTTGGAACCTGAAAAGTGGCATTTGAAACTTAAGAAGTCTTCAGCACTGACTGAAGAGAAAGGAGACCAGACCACCCTAGAGACCCTCTGTAGTACTCACACCACTGACTGAGAGCACCTGAATTTAGGGGCTTACATGGACACCCTTCCTTCCTGCAATGGTATTTGTTCCTTTTAAAGCTCTTAGAGGTGACAGCAGCCAGTTTTCACATGGCCTGATCACTCCTGACCAACCAGATCACTAACACTGGATCTTGCATGAAAAACATAAAAACAAACAAGAAACAAAAAGGAGTAAAGGACTCCAGCCCTCAGGACTACTTTTTCCAAACTCCATTTTCCCTTCCCCAGTTGTAACAAAATTGCTGCCTCCACGGCCCCAACTTAACAACATTCCCTGGCAGCTTTCCAGACATCCACCACTAAATCAGAGTGCTGGCAAGAGGATATGGGCAAGGCTAGACAACCTGTACAGTCATTCTTCATACAAAGGGATGTAGCTAAATTCTGGTTACTCCCATTATAGCCAGCACTCATATTAAAAAGTAAATTGAGATTGATTTCAGCTGGCCCAACTTGCTTGGACAATCAGGTTGTCCAAAAAGAGGGGATTTTTTTCCCTAAATTCTAAGAATTTGTTACCTTTTTCTTCTTGACCAATAATTTTAATTCTTAAAAATTGTAGAAGTTTAAATTTAATATCACCAGCAAAACCTACAAAAATATTGGGTGATAGCAACCCTTAGAACTTATTCTAGTTTCTGACCAAAGACTCAATTTCTCAAGTCTTCAAAGTTGACCACCAAAAAATAAATAAATAAATAAATAAATAATGTGTTTTCTGCAAAAACAACATGATACCCAGTCCCTGCCAAAAGGAATATAAGAAACAGGCTCATTTGGTCATTTTTATTGTTGCAAGCAGTGACTGACATGGAGACAAATACAGCCTTGAACATGTTGGCTCACTCCTCCCTAGCCTCAAGGCTCATTCACTTCTGGCCTAACACCAAGGGTGTGGCTCTAGACAGGAACAGGCAGTAAGGCCAAAGTGTTCTGCCTAAGTTCTTGAAGGCCAAGCCCCAAATCAGACTTTCTCTAAGAGTGTAGTCCCACTGATTTAAGTGCTAAATACAGACCCTGGTCAAAACAAAATGGGTGGGGGCGCCTGGGTGGCTCAGTGGGTTGAAGCCTCTGCCTTCGGCTCAGGTCATGATCTCAGGGTCCTGGGATCGAGCCCCGCATCAGGCTCCCTGCTCAGCGGGGAGCCTGCTTCCTCCTCTCTCTCTGCCTGCCTCTCTGCCTATTTGTGATCTCTGTCTGTCAAATAAATAAATAAAATTAAAAAAAAAAAAAACAAAAAAAAAACCAAAATGGGTGAGGAGACAAAGCGAAACTACATATTTTGTCTTCAGAAGTGCTCAGCTTCCCCTTTCTTAGCCTTATTGGCATCAAATACTTCCAAACTTCTATTCTTCCCTTTTCTAAAAAAAGGTGACTTGTTTCCTCTGAAGGGAGCACTGTATTCATTTCTGTATTCCATAACTTACCATAATGCCTACACAATAAATATTTGTTGGAGAGACAGCAAAAAAATTCATATGGCTTTAAGAGAAGTAGGGAAATGAGAGGGAAGCTAGAGTAGATCTAAGATGAATGTAAGAAGTGGGTATATTTCCATGGTAATAATGATAAAGAGGATTGGAAGGCCTAACAGCCTCGCCATCTTAGGAGGCTTAGGTTGACCTAACTCTAAAAGGATACAAATAGATCTGGAGACAAAAGTGAGAACGTTTAAAGTGCATTAGAAGCAACCAAACACATACTCTAACCATAAAGCACAATAAGGAGTAGGGGAAAACTTAAGACCCTTCTACCTTTTCCTAATAGTATCCAAGAAGAATTAGAGGCAGTAAACGGTTTGACAATGGATGAGAAGACAGTTTAGGAAAAACGGCATTTTCTCTCAGACAGTTGTTCACTGAAAACATGACTTTGTGCTCTAAGCATCTTAAATGGGAGATAAAACAAATGGGAAAAATCATGTCAATAACGAAATAGAAATATAATCAAACTACCTTGTTTACTTGTTTCCCCTGAAGAGAACAGACAAGAAAGCAGATAGCAAGTCACTCAGTTCACAATCACACAGAAATGTTCTAGGTCCATCCTAAACAAAATTCACAAGATACCATTCTCAACCTCCCTCAGCACTCTAAACTGAGTCCTCTGGGTTTTGGGTGAATTACCAGCCTAATAACCTTCTTCAACTAGAGCATTATCTCAAAGTGGAAATCTATAGTTTATCATGAAAATGGAACTCAGTACCCAATACTCCATCATTTTCCAGAGAAGCTGGCTTTATTTTTTCTATGTATCGTTATTAACAATATTTCTTGAGTATCTGCATGGCAACTCTTTAATAAGACAAATTATCTATTGAACAAGACATCATCATCATTGCCATTCAAGGGTTTCTCCAGTCAAGAGTTTCTCAGAGTTTAGAAGACTGCCCATTATTGTTGCTCTAATGATGTGATAAATACATATTTTTTTCTTACAAAGAAGAGTATCACCTTTCTATTTTCTAAAGCCTCTTCGTTCTTCAAACTTCCAGCTTCAGCCACCCATCATTGCTATCATAATTGCCATATAAATGCTAGCAGTAAAGAGGGAAGTTATTAGTTGGGCTGTGCTTCTGTCCAGGTGAATGAGAAAGTGTCTAGTAAGTAAAAAGTCATAAGATGTTAATCAAGTCTTTTTTTTAACCAAAAATACATGCTTGTTTTTGTGTATTTGAATTACACACATGCTATTCTTTAGAAAGGACCACAAAATACACAAAGATTCCTGAAATAAAGAGTCAACCTTTCCCCGATTCAGAACTCAGTATTAAGAGTCGTACAAAATATGTAAACTTGTCATAAGCTGCAAAAAACCAGATCCTAGTCCAGTCAGTAACAATATGCAACAGATTCTTAAACACATTTGGGAAATTTACATCTAGGGCTTTCCCCAAGGCATAAAAATGTCCAGTCTATAAATGTATAATTGACAACTATCTCCAGTTACTTATTTAAAAAAAACCTTTTCAATCCCCGTAAGACTTTAACATGAAAAATTGAGGCTCACTCTATTTTTATACTTGTCCTAATATCAGATCAAGTTTTTTTTCTTACAAAATTTAACAATATATCAATTATTTCCTGATGTTTTCAATAAATGAAAATATTTATGTGACAATTTTCTAAATAAATAGATTTACCTACCAAAACTCAAAACTATCTTGTATGTATTCTCCTCTATTTGGCCAACTCTTCCATACTATCTTGTCAGGAATCCTGACATTCAAGATCACTGAGAACATTGCTGCTTTTTAAAAATATGATGTCATCTGAGTCCTGGATGGACTTGATCTCTGGTAATTAATTTTGTATCTTTAGATTCAGAGTATTCTTAAAATTTATTTCTTATCCTGATTGGGAGCTAAGTTGTCATGCTAATCCCCTCCCTCTCCAATGCTGCCTTTCTTGTAGTTTACAGTCTCTTACGGCCTTCCATAGTATAGGCTTTGCCAGCAATCTTGGGATCATGTTCTGGCTCCTTCACTTAGTCGCCATGTGGCACTGGAAAAAGCATTCAATGTATCTGAGTCTCAGATTCCTCACCCATAACCTGGAGGTAATAATAATCTCTTCATCTCAGAGTTATAAGTATCTCATAAGATAATGTATGCAGTTACTTAGCACAGTGCCTTGTGTCAATCTCATGTTGAAGGCCTGAGAACTTTAGGACCTTTACCTAATTAAAGGCTTCTTTGGGAATGAGCACTTATTCAAGTCTGTCTTCTCTGCTGGGCTCTATGAACGCAAGGCCTGGGTCTGACTTATTAACCACCGTATCTACAGGCTTAGCAAATACCTTGTCATTATGCTAAAGATACATTTACTAAGTAAAAGAACAGGTGACTGAGAGAATGAATGAAAGAAAAGAATGAATGAAAGCCCTTAGGAAGCCACTAGAAAGATGCTGTCCTTGGGTTTGGGTGCAAAGGTGGGAAGGCAGGGAGACTCACAAGGGATATACTAAGGCCCTCACCATCTCAGTTTTTTTTTTTTCCATTTTATTTATTTTTTCAGCGTAACAGTATTCATTGTTTTTGCACAACACCCAGTGCTCCATGCAAAACGTGCCCTCCCTATTACCCACCACCTGTTCCCCCAACCTCCCACCCCTGACCCTTCAAAACCCTCAGGTTGTTTTTCAGAGTCCATAGTCTCTTATGGTTCGCCTCCCCTTCCAAAATTTTTTTTTTTAATAAACATATAATGTATTTTTATCTCCAGGGGTACAGGTCTGTGAATCACCAGGTTTACACACTTCACAGCACTCACGATAGCACATACCCTCCCCAATGTCCATAGCCCCCTCCCCGTCTCCCAATCCCACCTCCCCCCAGCAACCCCCAGTTTGTTTTGTGAGATTAAGAGTCATTTACCATCTCAGTTTTGAGGCTTAGTGTCCACAGTGGGGACTTCTCTAGGACTAGCATTGGGAAACTGAGGTCTTCAAATACTTGGAAGATGTGCACTTATGACTCAAGAACAAAAAACTGTAGTTTGGTCCTAGAGAAAGTGTTCTGGCCAAGCCTCAGAAGAAAAACCACATGGTAACTAGAAGCAAAAATAATACCATACCCAGATTTGCCCAGAAGTCACAAGCTAAAAGATATACTTAGCCCAGACAGAGCATGGGAAAGGGTGTGCCTCACATGTCTGTCTCATGTATTAGACCATGCCACAGCTAGTCAGGGCATTTCCAAATGTACACAATGTTGATATTACACTTTTAGTTTAAACTAAAGAATGCAGTATGTGGTTTTAATTCCCATGATTCAAGGAAGTTTTTTCTAGTCCCCAGAGGAAAACCTAAAATCTACCAATACCCATTACAACAAAGGTGGACAGAGAAGACCAAAAAAAAAAAAAAAAAAGAGGGAGTAGGAAAAGAACATAGTAAAAGGATCAAAAGAAACCAGATAATACATATGGAGATATTTTATAACCCTACACACTTTATACTGCATCTTGTCCCTAGAGGATGCTTAATAAATATGCTTCATAAGCTAATTAATATGGACAGAGGGATGGAAAGAGAAAAGATGAAGAATTACAGAAAACTAGACAATGCATGTACAGAGCTAACAGAAGTAAACTAAAAAAAGACTGGAAGAGGAAGATGAAAACAGTAAGAATGAATGCCAAAAGGGAGGAAAGGAAGGAAGGAAGGAAATGGTGGACTGGGTAAAGAAATGTGTGTATACAGTGTATAATATGTGACTGCACGTGTCAGAGAGTCAGGGAGACGCTGAAAAGAACATGCTTAAACTAGGGCTTAAAAGCAAGATCATTCATGGGAAAAATTTAGTGTTTACTAAGTGTCCCATCTCTTTTGAGACTTTCCATACCACATCTTACATCACCCTCTTGGGCTTTAAATTTGACTGCTAACAGGGGAAATCTAATTTGTATATTGTATCTAATTCATTTCCCCTTAATCCCTCTATCCATTTCAAGATGCTTTCTTGGAAACAGGAAATTATATTTTAACAAAATTAAACCTATAAAATACCATATTGCCTTAAACTTTAAGGTAGATTAAAATTCAACCCAAAATTTAAGAATGAAAGAGTAAATTCAGCAAAAATATGGTTCTTAGCCCAGAGGTATACAGCCTTATGAATTTGGGATTATGTGTTTTCTGAGAAGTGACCACAGTTTAAGTATAAATGACTAAAAGAAAAAAGAGAAGTCTGTGTTGTCTTTGAGAAAACAATTATACGACAGAGATTTGTTGAGTTACCTATGCTCTGTGAAGCAAATTCAAGCTACATCTAGTAAAACTGTTAACACACTTTAAAAATAAATTGTATGACATATTTAAAAAGACTAGTTTATATATAACCAAGTTTCTTAATCTTTCAGGATACTCCATCTGTGAGAAAGGAACTGTTTTAGGTGAGGAAATGTTTTCTTGCCTCAGTCTGAGCAGCACCACTTGTATTGGCTTACATTTTGGGCTTCTGTGTTAAATTTTGTTTAAAAAGCATTCTGAAGAAAAGACATTATAAAACCATCACATCAGATGATCCCTCTCTCAGCTGCCTATCTTCCAAGAGGAGGGGACCCAGTACTCTTGCTTTATCCTGCAAATTCCCATCAGGAAGCTGCTGTCTCACCCCATCCTTCCACCCACCATTCCCAATCCCTTTACCTTAGGCCCCTCTTCCCTGTCTTTCTGGGGCCTGATATTGATCCTGCCCTCTAATTTCTGGCATTCGCAACCATTTATTCATGCATTGAGCAAGTATTTCTTGGGCACCTACTTACTATACACTAGGCATTGTTCTAGGAACGTGTTATATATCAGTGAGCAAAACAAAGATCCCTGTGCAGTTTGCATTGCAGCAAGTAGAGATGGACAATAGAAACTTGCTTAGAAAATAAGCAAGTTTTGGAGTATGTCAGATAGTGATATCTGCTATGAGAAAAAGAAAAGGCTGAACAGGGTAGAGGGGATTGAGAGTAAGAGGAGTCATATTCTGACTAAGAAGGAGGATTCGTGGCTCCATTCCCGCAATTCCATGTAAGAAATCAACCTTATTCCATCCTGGCCCGTGATACCCTATCTTGGCAGTGACCTACGATCAGAGTTCTTGGAGAGTACGGTAAAGACAGTGCTCAATAAATATACCTCCTTGTTATTTCCCAGCCTCCCTTGCAGTTAGGCCAGGCCCATGTGGTTCATGCTGGCTAGTGAAACGTGAGAGGAAGAAGCAGGTAAAAGTCAGCATATCCACTCATCTAGTCATTGCTTTAATGTGGTAACCTTAGAGGCCATTAGTCTAGGCACCATGGGTCTAAGATGGAGAAGGCTGCCTGACCTAACATCAGAATGTGACATGAGCAAGAAATAACCTCCTACTGTTTACACAACTATTTCAGGGTTGGCTGAACTGAATCACAGCAGAGGCTCTCTGCGCCACTATCAAAGAAAGTGAACTAGGTAATTTTAACAATCATTTTCTGCCTTTTTGTGATAGAGAAAACTAAAAAGCATGAATTTTTACCCTTCATGGGTTGATAGAGGAATAAACGTACAGGTCTGCCAAGAAAGAAATTAGTAATGGGAAATCATATTTAGGTTGCCCTTTTAGGACTTCGTAAATATTCTATGAAATATTTTAAGCTAGTATTTTGATTCATGAACACAACTTACTTTTGTTGGATTCTTAGAACAGTAATATTTCATTGAAAAAATTACTTAGTAGAAAATATTGTAATTTGTTTTACCCTAATCAAAATATTTCTTGGGCAGTTCAAATTTTCCTGGCTATTCCCCTGACTTAAATCCCAAACTAGAGGAGTATTTTTTTCTATAAACATGTATTATAACAGCACTCATTTAAGAGATTAAAATATTAACAGAATCCAGGCAGAATTTATAGGTGAATGCAAAGTACAGGCAATATAAACTCTAAGCTGTGCATTGGGCAAATTTTATAATATAAATTTGCCTGCTCTTTAACTCATGGGATCAGTTAAGACCCTTGACCATATTTTTCTTTGATGGATTCAAAAGAAAACATTTGGATGATAGGCTCAAACTCAAAGATTCATTAATAAATAAAAGAAGGGCTACCTGTACCCCAATGTTCATAGCAGCAATGGCCACAGTCACCAAACTGTGGAAAGAACCAAGATGCCCTTCAATGGATGAATGGATAAAGAAGATATAGTCCATATATACAATGGAGTATTATGCCTCCATCAGACAAGATGAATACCCAACTTCTGTCATCAACATGGATGGGACTGGAAGAGATTACGCTGAGTGAAATAAGTCAAGCAGAGAGAGCCAATTATCATACGGTTTCATTGGGAGATGGAGAAGAGAAGTGAGTTGGGGGAAACTGGAGGGGGAGACAAACCATAAGAGACTATGGACTCTGAGAAACAAACTGAGGGTTTGGGGGCTGTGGGGAGCGGTGAGCCTGGTGGTGGGTATTATGGAGGGCACATATTGCATAGAACACTGGGTGTGGTGCATAAATAATGAAATGTGGAACACTGAAAAAAAATAATAAAATAAAATTTAAAAAAAAATCTATATGGAAATATTGGTATTCAAGGCCAGACATATAAGTGTGTAAAACTAGAGATCACTGAGCAATGGGATGAATACCCCAAAGATTCTCCCAAAGCTTGTCACGGTACCTACAGTCCTGCCACTAGTGGTTCTTCCCTTTGACTTCTGAAGGATTTTGTTTCTCTGTGAGAGCTTTAACAGAAAAGAAAAAGACCTAGCTGGAACAGAACAAGTAGAAATGGTTCCTCATGCTGAGGAGACGGGACTGGGTTGAGTGGTGTGAAGATGGTGATGAGGAAACCATGGTCTAAAATAAAGAGTGACTGATTAATAAATCAGAATGTTCTTCCTGAATACCTTCTACATTTAAGACATTATGCTGGGCATTTTGCATGGTACAGAAATACATGAGGCTGGATTATCGTCTTGGTGATGTCTGTAGTCTAGTATTTGGTCTTTGAAGATTTTATTTATTTATTTGACAGAGATCACAAGTAGGCAGAGAGGCGGGGGTGGGGGAAGAAGGCTCCCCTTTGAACAGAGAGCCCGATGCGGGGCTCGATCCCAGGACCCAGGACCTGAGCCAAAGGCAGAGGCCATAACCCACTGAGCCACCCAGGTGCCCCAGTATTTGGTCTTTGTTATGGAGCCAGAGAAGGGATGGATGGCTAGACCTAGTGTTAGAAATACAAGTGTGGCCTGTGTTCATGCTCAGCAAATCTGCACAGGACCCCAGGGAGGCCAAGGTCAGGCAAGGAAAGGGTACTGTGGGACCAGAGGAAATGAGATCTACAGAAGAGGGAACAAGGATGAAATGAACAATGAATTTATAAAGCCACTATCCCCTTGGTAAACATTTTTACTCTTTAGCGTGAGAAGAGATTACAGGCTTTGATGCCTGCAGAATTTTATGTCCTTCCACCAAATAAAAAGGAACATGAATTGGATTTTGGATAATTAGTTCTATTACTTTGGGTTTTGAGGTTTTTGTTTTTCTGTTTTAAACACTTACCATCAAATTTTGCAAGTCTGCTAAAGTCTGCTCCAAGCTCTGAGGTAACTGATAGTGCATGGCGGACTTTAAGGTTTGTTTCCCTGTGAAATTAATAGACACGACATGAATTTTTATACAGAACAGCCCAACAGCATCTTACATAAAGTAATCAGGCGGGAGCAGCACATGCAAAATCCAACACAAGAGATTCAAGAAATGCCCTTCAAATGTCATTCACACCTCTCAGTCAAGTGTACTCGGTAAAGTGGACAGGGCTTTGCATGCTCCTAAGAGTTGGCATTCCACACATGGCACATCTGTATAACAACACACAGTAATCTGTTTTGTTAATTTGAAAGAACAGAGGATATAATAAATATGGTTTCATTCGAATCCACTCAGACATCATGCATGAGTTACAAAACATATTAGGAATGGGAACACAGTTGCCAAATAAAGGAGGCCAGTATCACTCTGGAGTCTACTATCTACATAGGAATTTTAGTTGTAAAAGATGGTCATGGCTAATTTCACAGTAGCTGAAATTTAAATGGGAAAAGGAATACAGCTTTCTTTCTCATGGAGAATCAAGCCAAAAATCCTGTAAGTCTGGAATCATTCAACCAGACGGTAATTCGGCAGGTCACAGTGAGCTGGTCATCTTCTTCCAGGCAGAACCACACATACATTGGATGGATGGCCCTGTGGTATTCATGAAATGACCAGTTGTCATGATTCTATGGCCATTGTTCACACCTTGCATACAAGAGCTTGTCACACCAGTTTTCTCACTGAGTTCAACCTAATTCTCTTCTACTGGAGCTTAACATCATCTGTCAGAGTTCTATCTTTTTATTGAAGTGTTTAGCAGTGAGTTCATTCAGTCAACAAATACTGATTGAATACATACCATAGTCACCCATGAGATTCAGTGCTGCCCCCACAAGGGTTACTGTTCTCTTGAGGGAAACAAGTGGTAGGTAAAAAGCAAATATCACCATTTGTAAGTACATGACAAACCATGAAATAACTGATTTAGAGAACCGAGAAGCAGGCTCTCGAGAGGGCACTTAATTTAAATTTCCTGTAAATGAATTTCACAATGGTGTTAAGACAACATGAAATCAATCCAAGGAATACCCCTTGGTTAAATAGCTTTCTCCAGGAAACACTAATTTGGATATATAATTGAAGTTAATTTGCTTAATAGTAATCTCATGGATCACTAATTGCCAAATCTATCAGTTCCTAGGATGCAGAAATGTGTAGGGGTTGAGATACTCAAGAAGAACTTCATAATTGAGGCAGAAACTGAGCTGGGCTTGATGAACAACAGTGAGATAATGGTGTTAAGGTTAAAAGACCAATGTGTCCATTCATTTAAACAAATTTTTCAAGTAATTGAAACAGTCAGTGACCCCATCTAGGTCAGACAGCCCTCATCCTTAACCCAGCTCTCCACATCATGTCATTCAGCAAGGTTTATCATCATTTTAGGTTATGTCCTCAGGATTCTCTTCAATATCTCACTTCTGTCTTCAAATGTGGAAAATTAAAGGAAAGCATAGTCACACATAGGCCTTATCGATTAAAAAAAATTTGCCAAGACTCCTGATTAATATCTTGTCAAGTCATACTCTTTCTTCCTTAACATGCTTCATTATCTTGACTTCAAACTTCAAAAAGATTTTCAGCATAAGAATACCAAAAAATCCTGTGTACCCTCTACTCAGTTGCCCTTAATGGTAATATTTGCAAAACTGTATTACAATATCACAATATCACAACTGAAACTGACAAGTTTCAAAATGGGGAACATTTCCATCACAAGGATTTCTTAGGTTACCCCTTGTAGACACACCCACTTCCCAGCCCCTTCCAGCCCATCTTTAATTCCTGGTAACCACTGATCAGTGGTCCCTTTCTACAGTTTTGTCATTTCAAGAATGTTATATAAGTAGAATCATATAGTATGTGACCTTTAGTGATTGCCTTTTTTTACTCAACATAATTATCTGAAGATTTGTCCAGGTTTTTGTATGTATCAATACTTCATTTTTTTTTATTGCTCAATAGTGTTCCATGATATGGATAGTTTGTTTGACCTGTTAAAGGAAAAATAAGTTCTTTCTAATTTGTGGATGTCACACATAAGGCTGCCATAAACATCTGTGTACAAGTTTTTGTGTCAATATGTCTTCATTTCCGTGGGATTAAATGCCCATGAGGGAAATTGCTGGGTTATCTGGTAGTTGTGTGTTTAGCTTTTTAAGAAACTGACAACCTATTTTCCAGAGTGATGGTAGTATTTTACATTCCCATCACAATGTGTGAGTGATACTGTTTCTCTACATCCTTGCCAGTATTTGGAGTTGTCACTATTTTTAAGTTTCACCATTCTGATAGGTATGTATCTCCTCATGGTTTGAATTTTAATGTCCTTAACAGCTAATGATGTTGAACATTTTTTTTACGTGCTTATTTGCCATCTGCATGTCATGTCTGGTGAAATGTCCCTTCATATCATTTGCAAATTTTCTAATTGGATTGTGTTTTTAGGATTGAGTTTTGAGCAATTTTCATACACTCAAGATAAAAATCCTTTATCAGATAGATGGTTTGCAAATATTTTCTCCTAGTCTATAGCTTAATTTTTCATAATAGGGTCTTTTGCACAGCAATAATTTTTGAACGATTTGATGAAGTCTAGTTTATCAAATTATCCTGTTATGAATTGTGCTTTTTTGTGTCAAGTCTAAAAATTCTTTGACTAGCCTTAGATCTTAAAGATTTTCTCCTATGTTTTTCCCTAAAACTTTTATAGTTTTATGTTTTACATTTGAATTCAATTTCCTTAATAGTTACAGGGCTATTCAGATTGTCCATTTCATATCGAATTATTTGGGATAGTTTGTTTTTTGATGATGTGGTCTATTTCATTTAAGTTGTTAAATTTATGTGTATAAAGTTGCTTATAGGATTTCCTTATCCTTCTGATATCTTAACTATCTGTCATAATATCCCCAGTTCATTCATGATATTGTTATTTTGTGTTTTTCTTTTTCAGTCTTCCTGAGGTTTAAAAAATTTATTGATGTTTTCAAAGAATCAGCTCTTCGTTTTGTTAATTTTCCACTTCTTGATTTTCTGTTTTCAAGTTCACTGATTTCTGCTCTTGTCTTTATCTCCTTCCTCCTGCTTGCTTTGGGTTTATGCTGTTATTTTCTAGGTTCTTGAGATGGAACATTGGAATATTTAAGACTCCTTTTCTTTTCAAGTATATACATTTAGTGTCATAAATTTCCCTCTCAGCACTATTTTAGGTTCTGCCCAAACCAAGGGCAGGATCACACTTGTCACACTCCATTTGAATAGCCCAGTAGAACAATGATTTAGGAGGCAGCAGTTAAAACCAGGGGCTTTTTTGTCAGATTATCAGGTCTGAGTACTGGCTTCATGTTTGAGAAATTTGGAGTAAATTACTTAGTATCTCTAAGCCTTGTCAACTATACAATGGGGCTTATAAACTATCTACATCAGAATTAAGTAATAAAATCCATCTAAAGAATGTAATAGTACTTTTAAAATGTAAACATCCAATAAATGTTTTTATGCCAGCCAGACATATTGAATCCACTGAAACAGAATTGCTATGTTCTCTATAACTAAATTTTTCAATTAACATTAACGTCAAAACTCCATTTCTCTCTTCTTTCTTCACCTTCATTTCACCCAGTTCCAAAAGATTGCCTTCCAAAGTAACATCAATGCTTCTTTCCTCAGAAACTTATCAATACTCCTCTAATTTTCCTTGGAGAATCATATGAAATTTAAAAAAAAAAAACTAAAACAACACAAAACTTTTCTAAGGAATATGAATAAAGAATCCTATACAATAATTCACACAGACATGTTTAACTTACTGCTTTGGAAAGAAAATAAATTCGAGAGAAAAATACAGACTTTCAAAGGAGCCACAAAGTAATTAACAAATGGAATTTGCAAGTTAGACTCTTATTTGTTCCAAGAAAATTAAATGAGGAATAAGGTTTAGATTGAATTCTGTTCCTAAAGCTATTACTGCTAAATTAAAAACCAATCTAAATAATTATTCTAACTTAAAAACTTACCCATCAAGCTCAGCAGTCTCAATATAACAGAGGCCATGTGGCTCACTACTTGATAGGAGAAGCAGATCAGCCTATTTTAAAAAAAAAATCATAAAGAATATATGAGAAGGGAAGACTGGTTGAAACCCTTCTTTGTTATACTACCCCTACTAACTAACGAGCCAGGAAAGCCTTAGATTAAAAAAGTGAGAGAGGTAAAATCCTGTTCCACCTCTCTGCCATACATGCCCCAAATCAAATCTTCCCTCTCCTTCCCTGTTCCCTTTGGGTCCACCCCTTCAAAATCAGAATATAAGCAAGAGCAGGGGATATCATATAAATTAAGAGCCACTTCATTTACTGTTTTTTGCAAGAAATAGATAAAATTCTACATTCTCGTCTTGATAATTACTAATGGAAGATATAAAATTTTCCCCAATAAGTGAGATAATTGGAATTGTTTCCATACACATACTTTAATTCTCTAGTATTATGATTTAAAAATAACAAGCAGGCAAAGCTGACAGGGAAAGGATAGAAGTAAAGTAGGAGTAAATGGAAAACCATAGAAAAAAAAATAAAGCAGGCAAGGAAAATTTAACAAGAAAAAAGAAAAAATTTAAAATGTAAGTAAAAAATGATGGGGTATAAGGAAGGGAAAAGAGAAAATTAAACAGGGGCTAAGCAAGAGGCAAGAAAGAATAGAAAATGTTCCAAAAGACAGCAGAAAACATTCAGAAACCAAGTTGTGGGTCTTTCACAGACATAAAATCATTTCAGTTAGCTGTCCATGTGAGCTTCGGAAATGACCTATCACAATTCAGTTTTAGAATTCTGGGTGCTTCGTATATTGGGGAACAGTTTATTTAAAATTTCATTTTAAAGTAAGGGTTTTTATGAGATTCTGAAAGATCTGAAGGTCTAAAATGAATTGACTAAAATTTTAACAATTTATTTTGACACATTAACAATTGTGTAGAATTGTCCCATTCTCAAGTTAAATTTAGAGGTTAAATTTATTTTTTTATTAAATATTTTTAGTTATTTGACAGAGAGAAATCACAACTAGGCAGAGAGGCAGGCAGAGAGAGAGGAGGAAGCAGGCTCCCCGCTGAGCAGAGAACACAATGTGGGGCTCTATCATGACCTGAGCCGAAGGCAGAGGCTTTAACCCACTGAGCCACCCAGGTGCCCCTAGAGGTTAAATTTAGAATCAATCCACTTATTTCATTGTTTCAAGCTTTTAAATTTCCAATTCAAATTTAGATCAGGGGGAGAGGTATATACATGTGTGTGTTCAGTTTTGTCTGAATTGTGACAAAACAGAATTGAAAAACAACCCAATGACAATCCTCTAAAGGAATAAATAGATTTATATATCAAGACTCTTCCTCGGGCGCCTGGGTGGCTCAGTAGGTTAAAGCCTCTGCCTTCGGCTCAGGTCATGATCCCAGGACCCTGGAATCAACCCCCCCCCCCCCCACCCCGCATCGGGTTCTCTGCTCAGCAGGCAGCAGGGAGCCTGCTTCCCTTCCTCTCTCTGCCTGCCTCTCTGCCAAATAAATAAATAAACCTTAAAAAAAAAAAAAAAAAAAAAGGACTCTTCCTCAACTCTAACAATACTCACAGAAGGCTGAGAAGGAAAATTATTTTCTGAATAGTTACAATGTGACTACAGCAAACCCACTACAGAGAGAACGTATAAAGAATTGTATACAATCTCTCATGGTGAAGGTTTTGTTGGGGGGGGGGCAGGGGATGGGTTAGCCGGGTGCTGGGTATTAAGGAGAGCACATATTGCATGGAGCACTGGGTGTTATACGTAAACAATGACTCAGGGAACACTACATCAAAAACTAATGATGTACTGTATGGTGACTAACATAATGATAAATTTTTTTTTTTTAATTTAAGAAAAAGGGGTGCCTGGGTGGCTCAGTGGGTTAAAGCCTCTGCCTTTTGCTCAGGTCATGATCCCAGGGTCCTGGGATCGAGCCCTGCATCGGGCTCTCTGCTTGGCGGGGAACCTGCTTCCTCCTCTCTCTCTCTGCCTGCCTCTCTCCCTACTTGTGATCTCTATCTGTCAAATAAATAAAATAAAAATCTTAAAAATAAATAAATAAAATTTAAGAAAAAGAGTTGTATACAAATCTTGAGCCAAAAATTACACACTTTGATTTTAAAAAGAAAAGAGTATTTTCAAAAATTCACCACAGTTTTACTTCTCACATTGAAATTTCAGTGGATGTGACAGCAGTACAGCTTCATGCCTCTCCTCCCCTGAGCCTCATTTTACTCATTTTAAGTAAAATCTAAAATTTCCTAATTCTCATCCTCTGTGATTAAAAATAGTTATAGAGTTCAGAGAAAGAGCTCCATTTATACCCAGAATTGCTTTTCTTCTAAACTCTGTACCATAAGGATCATTTGATGCAACTATTTAGTACTGAGCTTAGTTGCTCAACATTTAGATGTTAGTAGACAAAGGGAGGATTGGTTGTCCGCTACTGGCTCAGAACACATGAGTGAGGCACCACCACCATCTGGCCACTAGAGTCTGTCCTGAGCACTAACTCAACTTCCTAAAGACTGCTACTGAGAACAGTAAAGCCCACAAGTTCTGAGCTAACTCCTCCTGCCCTGTCTACCCCTTGGGAACCTGGGTCATCTACCTTCCTACCTTCCACCTTCCCCACCTCCTCTGGTACCCTCTGCTGTCATCTTTTCCTTTGATGTCCTTGGAACCTTGCTACTGTTTCCCTACTCCCTGATCCCCATCCTGCACTCCACTCATTCATCTCTGTTCTCCCTATTCTCCCTGCCCCGCTGCGGAGCTTCACCATTCCTTTTTTGCTAACACCTCCCCTTCAAGTTTTTAAATTCATCACAGTTGAGGAGGAAGTGTGAAGGGGCAGGACTAATAGGGGCTTCCAGAAAAATAAGGAGTCTGCCACTCCTCACACAGTGCTCCTACTTCCAGGTGTACTCCATAAGAATTCTAAAATTCCGTAAGAATTCTAAAAAGAAAAGGACAAGAAAGATGCAGTAGGGCAAGAGAGCCCTATTGTTAGTCCCTGGTCATCATCATTTTGTCAAAGGTTCTGGGTCATGAGTGCAGCAACTCAGGGGTGGTCTTAGAACCCCACCAGCTCCATGACTCTGAGTCCCAGATCAAGCCTCCTCAGACTGACCTTTCATTATCTCTCAGGGTACCCAATTCCTAGTTGATCCAGAAACCTGTATTTGAGTTGTAGGGGTTTATAATACCAGTATTTAGCGAGGGCTTACCATGTCTGTGGTACTATCCTCAGAGCTTTACATGCAATATTTTATTTAACTCCCACCGAAATCCTATAGCGTGGGTTCTATTGTTATCTCCGCTTTACAGATGAGCAAAGTGAGGCCCAGAGAGGCTTAGTAACTTGTTTGAAGTCACACAGTAAGTGACATATCAGGATATGAATCCAGACAATTGAAGGCACATACAGCTGGAATACTAAAATGAACAAAAATATCTTTCCTTCAATGATTGTAGAGTTTAGTACAAGCAGAATATGATAAGGCTTCTAAAGGTCTGATTACCAAAGTGCTATGGGTGGGGTGCCAATGAGGAAGAATGCATCAGATTGGTAGCTGACAAAGAGCCTCATGGCTCTGAGTCCTCAAAACCAACAACACTATCTCCATAGGTTTATTAGGCATAACTAATGTTTGCTGATATAAAGAATAAACCAAAATCTCAAGCCATGATAACACCAAAAAGCTATATAATTCTTTAAGAGTTCACAAAACACTCTCTCACAACTGTGTCACTTTATTCTTTCAATAACTCTGTGAGGAGATAATTTTGTTCCTATATGTGAATAAGAAACCTTGGGAAGGTCATCTCTGGCTCACAAGCAGTAGATGAATTAAATTAACTCATGTAAAGTCCATAGCCTTTACAAAGTCATGGTGAGAGCTTCGTCACTTCTAAAAGGCCCTAAGAGATTAAATGCCATACTCATGGCCACAGAGAGCTTAAAGAGCAGAGCTAGAACTAGAATTTATAGCTCTGATCCCAAATGTACACTCTTTCCTCTGGTTGGATACAAATTCACTGGAATAGAACCATGAAAAACGAAGTGTTTTGCTTTGTTTCGTTTCACTTTGTTCATGTTCAAAACCCAAAACCACAATAATGAAGAATATTAGGGTATTGACCCCATATCCTGATGGAAGGATAAATTTGTAGAATTGGAACGTCATATTCAAATCTCTCTTGTAAGCCATTTCCACACATAAAGTTCTTTATCTTCATTAACCTCTACAATATTATCTCCTTTTTTGTAGTCTAAAAATGGCTCATGCAATATGATTATACTTACAGTATAATGATATGCAATATGATTATACTTAGAGGAAAATAGGTTTTATATGGACAAAAGTGAGGATGAAGTTGTAAAAATAAAATGTGTAAGATTGTAGGTAATATTTTTATTTAAAAATTAAATTTCAAGGGTGCCTGGGTGGCTCAGTGGGTTAAGCCGCTGCCTGCGGCTCAGGTCATGATCTCAGGGTCCTGGGATCGAGCCCCGCATTGGGCTCTCTGCTCAGCAGGGAGCCTGCTTTCCTCTCTCTCTCTCTCTCTCTCTGCCTACCTGTGATCTCTCTCTGTCAAATAAATAAATAAAATCTTTTTAAAAAATAAATAAAAATTAAAATTAAATTTCAGATCCAACAAATATATGCTAAGTGTCTACTAGAAGATCCAACAAATATATGCTGAGCGTCTTCTAGAATCTAATACATTGTTTTGGTTTTTATAATTAAACGAATTTGAGATGAATAAGAAAAAGACGGGAGAAAGAGCAGAAGGTGGAAAGGAGACTAATAATGGACATCATAGTCTTTACTCATGGGTCCACCCTTTCTTTAGTCAAAAAAAAAAAAAAATCCTTGCTTTATATATTTCACCCCCACAAATTAGTAATTGCTTACTAACAGAACATTGGCCATGTACTGCAACATGCGCATGCAACATGTAGAAAATACATATTGCACCTCTAAATTTCACCAAGAAGTTTCTTTTTCAATACAACTTAGATAAAATTTTTTTAAAATTCTGTCTCCGGAAATTTTCAACTTTCTACTGTCTCACGTGTTTTTAAAAATAAAAGAGAGTTTATTTACAACAATTAGTGTGAAACAAGTAATTCTGGCTTGAAGCTATTAAATTTAAAATAAGAAAGAGGGCAATTAGGCTGCCAAACAGCCTCTCGGGAAGGACCAAGGTGCTAGGAAAGGTTAGATGAGTCAAAGATTAGGAAAGATGAGATGGGTCAAAAAGAGCCAAAGCCCACCCTCAGTCAGTACTGCAGTTTAGGTTAGATTCATCTTTCTAGTTCTTTCATTTCTGAAGGTGAAATTTCTAATCCATTTAGCCAAAGAATGCCTTTGTTTTAAAACAAAACCTTCACGGTTGTAAACACCTCAAAGCCTTTCTTTTGAGGATGAGGGCATTCTTTCAAGTAAGCTAAACCACTAAATGCATGTAATGTTCAAATATGTTCATGTCCAGTGGGGGGTTTATTTCCCCCAGATAAGAAAATCAAAACACAAGATCGCTTCCATCAAGTAAAGAAGGAAGGTGTGCCTGGCTCCCAGGGTCCAAGTCTTGGCAGTATCAAGAGCTTTGTAGTATGTTGTTCTAATAGTTTACTCAGTTCTTTTTAATGCATGTTGGTCTTGCAGTGACTGAATCACACTCTACATACCCCCCTTTCCCCGAAAATAAAACTAGGAGTTCTGGAAATTCAGCCCAAATATGTTTTAAATTTCTTTTCAAATGAAGGGCAGTGACAATTCCTTATCTGAAAAATAAAGGTGAGTAACTTTGGAATATGCCAGCTAATTGATCATCTCAGGCAAGCTCCTTTCCTTACTTAAAATGTACTGATAAGCTGACATAAATTAATTTAGAATTCTAGGTTTGGATAGCTAGAGGTTATGCATCAGAATTAGGTGCAACATCCTCTGGTCGCTTCAATTTCAGCATCCACGCCCGAAGGCACTAACACTGGAAGCCCAGGTTCAAGGCAATTAGGATGACAACTTTAATGGAGTAAGAGGCAGCATATGGTAGCAATTAGGATTGGGGTTAAAACCCAGATGGCCTGGGTTTAACTCCTGGCTCTCCTATTGGCAAGCTATTTGATGGCACTGTTTTCTCCTCTGTAAAATGGGAACAATAATAATAGGACATAATCTGCCTTCACTGAGCTACTGTAGAGATTAAATGAGTTAAACCTCAAAGAGTAGGAGGTATATTTATACTTCTAAGTGATTACAGCAATTCATCCATAAAAACATTTGTTTGCCCTTAAAAAATAGTTTTGTAGGTGCCAAGTAGTCAGACATAGAAAAACTTTGAATACAGTGAGCTAATCAAGACATACCACAGAGTTTTGGCATTTGGAGGACTCCATTCCTCACTGACCCAAAGATTAAACCAATAAAGCTCTAACTGTAGGAGTCAGACCAAGATCAATGGAGATAAAACTTCATCTTTGTTATTAATAAAGCTGTGGAGGGCCATCTGGTTGGCTCAGTCAGTTAAGCGTCTAACTCTTGACTTCAGTGCAGGTCATGTCTCAGGGTCCTGAGACTGAACCCTGCATCAGGCTCTGCACTCAGCTTGGAGTCTGCATGTCCCTCTCCCTCTGCTCCTCCAACCCCCAGCCCCCATCCCCTTACTCACTCTCTCTCTAAAATAAAATAAAATAAAGCAAGCAGGCTGCTGGAGGCCAGGCTATAGGTCTGTAGACTCAATGGGCTTGCTAATACTTGACCTGTTAGACTCATCTAGCTATTGATAAGGGAGGCTCTGAACTACCAGGACCCTCCTACCACCCCCACCAGGAGGATCTGCTCCTGTAAGATTGCTGGAATGAAGGAGCAGGGCAGAAGCTACTGTGCACACAGGCAGACTCCAAAGAAAAAGGGAAGGAAGGAGGCTCTGGGTCCTGCACAATGCCCCACCCCCAGACAGCAATTAGAGAAGTCACTATTAGCGGAGGGGAGAGTGAGCAAGGAAATTCAAGAAGCTCGAAGTGTTATTTTGGGGCTGTCCCTCTAAGTGAAAATGTAAAGAATGAGACCTAGGAAGAAGTGGAGAATAAGCATCCCCATCTCATCGTGTAGCCACAATTAAAAAGCCACTCTGTGCCATCTAATCAGGTAGCCACAAGTCACATATGGCTATTTAAATTTAAACTTAAAAATCCAGATTGGGACCCCTGGGTGGCTCAGTTGGTTAAGCATCTGCCTTAGGCTCAGGTCATGATCCTGGGATTCTGGGATGGAGCTCCACATTGGGCTTCCTGCTCAGCGGGGTGTGTGCTTCTCCCTCACCCTCTGTCTCTCACACTCTCTCTCAAATAAATAAATAAATAAATAAATAATATTTTTTTTAAAACCTAAATTAATTAAAATTAAATAAATTTTAAATTCAGTTCCTCAATTGCACTAGCCAAATTTTAAGGGCTCAGTATCTAGATGGGGCTTTTGGTCTTCACATCGGGTGGCACAAAGTTATATTTCCCTCACTGTGGAAAGTTCTATTGGACAGTGCTGGGACACACAGATCATGACCTCATGGAAACTTGTCTAAATGTGTAATTCATCTTAAAGCAATGCTAATGATATGCCCATTGGACTAGTTTTCTTCCGCCTGCTGCTTGCATGTACACTTGCCTTCCATGCCTCAATCCATAGACAGTTTTGCAAGAACATGCAAGCATGTGTACTATAACATGGAAAATACAACTAAATTAAGAATGAAGATCAAGAGAAATACAAACTACAATACCAAGACTAGAGGGCAAATTGGGGCACAGATAAGCTGGCAGTGAGGTCCTACAGAGTTAGGAGATTTGAGACATACATTTGATTTCTGCCTTTCTGGGACTCACCCCAAAGAATGTGATAAGTGAACACATTAGAGTGTGGAGCATTAGTGAACAAGTGATTTCAGTCTAACATTTATCCCTCTTAGAGCATGTACAGGGGCTCTTTAAATGCACAGTTTTTATGAATACCTGAAGTAGGAATATACCTAGCATTGCCACTGAAATATTCAATTCCAAATAATACAACAGTTAAACATGTGGCATACTTTAATTGTTGCTAATTCCGCTATAACCGGACACCATTTCTGGCATAAAGTAGTTGCCAAAAAAAATTTTTAATGCATACTTCTTAGAATCCCATGTATGTCAGTTTAAAAAAAAAAAAGTTGAGAGTTGAGGTTAACTATCTAGCTTCAGCAAAACTCTTTCACTGTAATCATTTTAATTGAAAGTAGAACTCAAACAAGTTGCATGAAGCCCTTTCTTCTAAAGCTAAGAATCCTGACTATATCTTAGCTTTTTTCTTAACTAGAGCATGTAGATGTATATTAGTACCCCCATTCATCCAGAACACCCTGAATTTTTAAAGTTTTTAACCATTTTCTCCCTCTGTCTTCTTTCTTACAAAAGACTGATACTCATTCAGCCGACACTTACTGTCTGCCCCCTACGATCCAACACAGCACTAGCTGTAAAAGAGCTGGCAAATCAACATGCTCTTTGCTTTCAAGAATCTTGTAGTCATCTCAGTTGAGACGATCACAGCACATAGGGCTGGAAGGGATCTTGGAGATCATATAATGGTCTAGCACCTTGAGGTGACACATGAAGAAACCAAAGGCAGAGAACAAAGACTGCATCACTGAAGGAATGGAGCAGACCCAGCGCTAACCCAGTTCCCGTTGGTGTCCTTCCACTATACAGATACCCCCAGCTTTTTGGGCATTTGCATTATAACACCTCATTTTACAGAAGACCTACATTACTGCTTGTTTTCACCAACGAAAGAAATCCAAAAAGGATTTTACTTTTATGAAAAAAGGAAAAGCAAAAATAGCATTCAGCCTTTGCTTTGCGGCAAACCCTCACAAAGGTCATGTGCACCAGAGAGCAGTAACAGCCCCACCAAGCTCTTTCCCAGGGGAGCTAACCTCAGCATTTTGACATTAAGCCACCATAACTTTGAATGGTCTGTGAACATTTGTGTTTTATCTCATTTTGTGCATCCGTTAGCAAGATGTGTCCTAAGGTATCAGAAAGGCCTGAGACATTATTTTGGGTTCTGGGAATACTCAAAAAGTTGTACATATAAACTAATGGCAATTGTTTCTTTGCTTTATATCAGGTTGGCTTTTTCAAGGCTTCATAGAAATACTCTGCTTTCAGATAACAAAGGATACCTATATCTGTTTCCATCTTTCCTACAGGGTGTTTTCTTCTAACAGATGCCACCCCTGATGTACTGTTGTTAATCTTTAATGAGCTGGAAAATAAGCTGGATAAGCTAATTTAAATTGTGTCTAATATTAAAGTAAACACAGCTGACCCTCCAACATGGGAGTAAGAGGCACCAACCGTCACATGCAGTCAAAAATCTATGTGCAGGGTGCTTGGGAGGCTCAGCTGGTTGAGCATCTGCCTTCAGCTCAGGTCATGATCCCAGGGTCCTGGGATTGAGCCCCACATTGGGCTCCCAGCTCCACGGGGAGTCTGCTTCTCCCTCTGACCTTCTCCCCTCTCATGCTTTCTCTCCCTCTCTCAAATAAATAAATAAATAAATAACCTTTTAAAAAAATCCATGTGTAACTTCTGACTCCCTCAAAACTTAACTATTAATAACCTCTTGTTGCCCAGAAGCCTTACAGATAACATAAACAGTGGATTAGCACTTATTTTGGTATGTTGTGTAGGTATTATACATGGCATTCTTACAATAAAGTAAGCTAGAGAAATGAAAATGTTATTAACAAAGTTGTAAGGAAGAGAAAATACATTTATAGTATTATACCGTGTATATCGGTCAGCGGGGGGGGGGGGGGGCCATATACAAGGGGATCCATTCAAACCCATGCCATTCAAACCCATGTTGTTTGAGGGTCAATTGTAAAATGTGAGAATGCAGCAGACATTGTACAAGGAGGAGAGGCCACAGAACAGAGACTATGAGACCTCTGTCGGCTTTGCCAACACCTTTGTGTTTATTTTTGGTTTTCAGCCATTTTCCAAAGAACCGAGGTTGTTAGGGACATAAACGCTTTTCTCTTTAGAGGGTGAGCTCTTTTGCAGTTGGCCGGTCCCGTGTCTCCTTAGCACAAGCTATTCTAGAAGATCAGTATGCACAGACAGTGCATTAATGAAAAAATTTTCTGAAAGGGAATGATTAGGAGCCTCCACTGAGCTATTCTTATAAATAGATCTTGGGGCAACTTCTTTTTCCTGTGGGAAAATGTCTCAAATTTAATGAAGAACACAGCTTAATACATAAAACTGCACTGAACACAAAAATTGTCATAAGTAATCTAGTATGTATTTGACATAAACACTACAATAACTTGAATTTTTAATCTCTGACCTGGTTAGCTCTTATTGCCCTTCATTTAATATGAGCTACAGTTCATCACATGTATTATCATCACTGAACTGACTCCTTGAATTTTAACAAGGAAATTGTAACATGGACAGCTTGAGAATATATAGTGCATTTGATACATACGTAAAGCAAAAGTTCATAAATTGCATTTTATTAGTTCAGAACAATCAACAGATATTTTCTGATTGTGGTCACTCAGGAAGAAGCACATACTGTCTTTAACTATATTACAAATTAACAGTAATAACACTATTACTGAGGGATAGGATTCAAAATATGTGAGAAAAAAAATTGCACTCTTAAAGTACTCTGGAGCATTTTAAAAGTTCTTATTTATATGAAATGATTGACAGCTTGATTTAAAGTCTTTTGTGTCTAGTAATTTAAAGGATCACAAGGGAAATTGAAAAAGAGATAATTACTCAGGCTTATCTGAGTTACCACACTATTCAAAGTAATTAATCAGTATGTTTTTAATAGCATTTTATAACTGAGACTTTTTAATAATACATTCTGGTATTCTCTTCTTAATTATTATGAATTAGCATAGACTTACCAAACTTGCAAATGTAAATGCTTCAGTACATATGCTATTTTAATCTGAGATAAATTCTGTAACAATAGTAATACTCACAGCAACGAATTGGTTATTTTCTAATTTAATGACGTCTCCCACTTTGACATTCATCCATTTTTCATTCTGTAGTCTAAGAACAAAAACAAAATTAATTGTTTTCAGGAATACAGAACAATCAAGGGAATGTATTCACAATGGTACATCATATAACAGAAGCAGGTAAGACTTTTCTAGAATGCTAAATTCCAAGGACCTTGCAAAACAAAGTCTTTCCCCTGAGTGGGTGGGAACTAAGGCTCAGAGAGGCCAAGTGATTTGCCCAAGGATACCCAGTGAGTTAAGGGTATCCCTGGGACTAAACTCAAGATGCCTAACTCTTGGCTATATGATCTTTCCATCACCCACGGTGACAGCTTTATATACCAGCTACTAACTCTTGCTTGTGTTTCCTTGACCAGAACAGTGGCCAGTTGGGATGGGTGAGGGGCAGTAATAAATTCAGTCATTGACATTCTTTTCAGACTCTATATTAAAAAAATATAGAAATAAAATATCACTGCCATTGTCTCCAAGGTCTGTTTAACCAGAGGCAAAAGAAGGTGGTCCACAGCAATAGCTAAAATACAAGTAAGAGGAAAAGGATAAAAATTTTAGAAAGGACATAAACAACAATGAATGATAAAAACAGCCTTGGAAGACTGAATGAGAAAGAACACCTACCAATCATCCATCAACACTGTGGCTAAAGGACAGGCTTGGTGGCAATTTAATGGCTAGGACCAGCAGCTCAGAATCAATAGGGCCAAGACGCTGCCCTGCTTTCTTTTAGGCTTACTATATAATGGAGCCCCTAGTCTACCCTTTGCCAGATTCAAAAGGGTTTATGATAAAAAGCTATTGTGTTTAGTTGGTTGGGCCCCCTGTGATACGTAGAGGAGACAGGCCCTCTGGAAACAAACCACCTGTGGCAGTCTACCATGATGTTAATCACCCCTTCTGAAATTCCCTGAAACATAAACCAGATTTGTTTTCTGAGTTAAAAGCTTTCCTCACACTTCTTTCCTAGCAATCCCCTTTTAAAAGAATGGGCTGGGATGAGAAGGACAGGTTTCCCAACAAGTGAAGGTGGACATATTAATTTCATTCTGCAGTTTAAAAAAAAAAACAACCTAATTTACTTGTTTTATAGGCTGGAAAACAGTTTTAAATATTTATATAACTGTGAAATATGCCTCACACTATCAACCCTGCTAGGTCATTTGGCTTAAACACTCAAAGAATTTTTCTTTAATACGGATCCAAGTACATGTTGTTCTGGAAAGTTTTCAATTGCAGCATTTTCATCTCTAGCCAAAATTCAATCGCTTTTCCAATGCCACACTTTCCTGCACTTTATCTAGCTCGAAAACAATGGAAGAACCTAGGAAGCCTTCTAAATCTCATTTTATTTATTTTTATAGATATGGATTATCTGCTGGTTTATTCCTCCTGGACACCACCTCCTTTGGAGCATTAGTGACATTTCTCAGGGGAGAGTATCTCAGATAAAAGTTGATAAGAATGGACTGAGATAGAGACCCTGTCTTTATTTATACAAAATGCACTGCCACTGAATTGCCCTCAAGTCTCTACTGAAAGTGCAATCTGCTTTAGGGAACAGCTCAGATGATACTAAGTTTCATTTCCAAACTTATTCCTCCTTCCCATCTACTATAAGGTCTAGGAAAGACTGCACCCTAACTTTTCCACCCAAATGGAAAATCAACCAAAGTAAAAAGGGAACCAACTCTACAGGATCTCTTGCACATTTCAAAATTCATGCTTTATAGTTAAGTTTGAACAGATAAACAGCAACAGTCACTATTTGGGAGAACAAACCAAAACCTGAGTTTCCTCACATAAATTCTCTCTAACTTGTTTTTCTCAAGTCTAGTATCTTATTATTTCCCTCTGTAAAACCAAAGCAATACATGAAACAAGATGGGATTGGGAGGGAGACAAACCATAAATGACTCTTAATCTCACAAAACAAACTGGGGGTTGCTGGGGGGAGGTGGGATTGGGAGAGGGGGAGGGGGCTATGGACATTGGGGAGGGGAGGCGAACCATAAGAGACTATGGACTCTGAAAAACAACCTGAGGGTTTTGAAGGGTCAGGGGTGGGAGGTTGGGGGAACAGGTGGTGGGTGATGGGGAGGGCACGTTTTGCATGGAGCACTGGGTGTTGTGCAAAAAGAATGAATACTGTTACGCTGAAAAAATAAATAAAATGAGAAAAAAAAAAAAAAAAAAAAAAAAAGAAAAAAGAAAAGAAATTAGTATAAGTGTGCTGGTGTCCATGAGAATTACAGTAGGTCATGTGTGATATCTTGGCCAAACCCCTTATTTGAATATATATCTGTCAAAAAAATCTGGTAACCCCAAACAAAGGAGGTATTTTCAAAAATATTATTTCCTAGTCTATCTTGGCAGGTAATGATAATATTAGGATCTCAGAGGTATATTTCAATGAGCATTCAGGATCATAGCTACAAAAGTATCCAAACTTACTGAACAAGTATAAGCTGATAAAGACCTGCAAGTGAATTTAAATCATCTGTATCCCACCATTTCTATTGTCCTACCCACTACTAACACCACTGATGACACAACATCAAAGACATACCAGCAGGAGCAGCAGACAGGAAGATTTGCTTTAAAGCTCATCTTTGAAATATTTCTCGACTTCTTCTAAGATTTTAGCTTAAACAGTAATTGCATTTCGTCATCATCCTGAAATAATGAAAACACGCTCCCTGTCTCTCCATGTGTAGTGCAGCTGTTCTTGGGACTCGTACTTGAATCAAGCTTGCATCACAGTTCTGTGAGGGAGAACAGGATGGCCTCATGGGCTGTGATGACGACACCCAGCTCCACAGACCTGCACCAACAAACTTTGCCTTTACCTTTGTCAGGGAAAGCTCTTCTGCTCTCATAAAGGAATTACAGTATATGTATATTCCAAAAGCAAGTTAATTCATTTCATTGCACTGAATCCAGAAATTCCAAAATTTTAAAATAAGCTTCAGTTTTCAGTATCATCACGTAACTATTCCAAGTTTTGAAATGATATAATCTAGTTAATGGTTCTTTCAATCAGGCTTTGGCTGCCATAATGATAGAGACTTCACCTTAGTAAACTCACAAGCCAGTTGTTAAATAATTAGCCAAAATTCCAGAAAGCAATTCATGAAATTTAAATTCCAAAGTCACCATAAAACATATGAAGTTAAACTGCCACAGAATGGCTACTAGAATTACCTTAAGGAAGGAACTTTTAAAAAATACACCCACTAACTACATGCCTATTTTTAGAACATCAGAGAATCTGAGTTCTGAGAAAATGTGGTGAGAGTTGGCAACTGTATATAGTAATAGTTTGATTAATTGGTCTGAATCTGCTTTCTCCTGATGAGACATCTAGAGACTTGAGATAATGTAATTCTGAATGAGATAGCACCTATGATGCTCCCTGTCATTGAACTATTAGCTCCAGAGGCTAGAAATCAAGCATTTGCTCTGAGCAAGATACCAAGCCCATTACTGAAGCATAAGGGCAGAAGGAGATCTTGTGGGCTCCACAAGTCTCCTGTCATCCTTTCCATAATTTAGTACTTCTGACTGCCTATTAGCAACATAGATTCCTGAAAAGATAATTTCCTCAAAGCTACAGATGACATGTTGGAGTACTAAAGAGACAATCAAGAAGGTTGACATAACTGACCTCCCCTCATTAACCAGACAATCCACATACAATGAGTTTGGTTTCTTCTTTAATCTCAAGCCCACGTAAGACCTATGACTTACAAAAATATTCTCCTGCCCAGACAGATCTTGCTTTATATATCACTGCATCCTCAGGACCTAGAATAATGCCTAATTTCTAGTATGCACTCAATAAAGTTTGTTGACTGAATGAAAATACAGAACCATTATTGCCAAAAACACTTGTTGAGTGACAGCATTTCCCTGAATGCCTAATAAGAATTACAATAACCAACATTTATTTAGTGCTTACTGTATTCCAGGGACTGTGCTGAAGCCTTCATGTACAAGGTTTCCAAATAAAACAGGTGATACTCAATTAAATTTGAATTTCAGATAGCAACAAGTCATTTTTTAGTATAAGTACCCCCATACAATATTTGGAATATACTTATACTAAAACATAATTATTCTGAACTTCAAATTTAACTGAGCATTCTGTATTTTAGTTTTCTACACCTGGCAACTAGTCATGGATCTTATCTCATTTAATCCTCACAACATCCCTACAAGATAGGTACTGTTGCTACTCCCATTTTATAAAATAGAAAACTGAGGGTCAGAGAAAGAGAGACATTTGCCCTATTTTGCAACATCTATCAAAAATTTTAATGCTCATCTACTTTGAAATAGCTATTTCCTCTGAAACAACTGATCATACAGGAGCTCAAAGATGGATGTACAACAATGTTTATTGCAATATTAGCTTATAAACTATTAATACCCATTAATAAGGATTAGATAGATATACCATGGTATACCTATTTAGTTATGGCTCATCTACTCGATGGAATGAATACAGTTCAGCCACCAAAAAAAAATAAGATAGGTCTATATGTGCTAATATAAAACATCCTCTCAGTTACATACTAGGTTAATAATAAGCATGTGCAGAACACTGCACATAGACGGTGAGATTCTAACCGTGGTTTGAAGCAAGAACATACCTACACATAACTCTGTACTTACATACATAGAAAATTTCTTGAAAGACACAAGAAACTATTCAGTAATTGCTACTAGAGAAAGGAAATGAATAAAAACTGGAATGGAAAGGAGACATCATTTTATGGTATACATTTATGTGCTGTTAAAATTTGGGGTGTTACATATATTGATTAAAGGACAACTGGGGAGGAAAAAATAGAAGAAAAGAAAACTCTTCCAAGGTCACATGTAAGTGGCAGAGCCAGGACTGGAACCCGAATCTGTCTGACTACAAAGCCCATGTTCTTAATACATCTATATTTATTATTTTTTGCTACATTTTCAGTGATAATTATGTTTTGCCTCTTTGGAAAGAAAATGAACCCTAAAGAGCTAAAGGGATTGGTCACAGCAAAGTACATACTACCGTTATTTAAAGTCTGCTGATCCCAAGACAGCTTGCAGTCATGGTCCGCTGACACAAATGCTCAGTGGACAGCAGCAATTTCTGTTTTTTTTCTAATTCCACTGCTGTCAGAACCACACTAGAATAAGACATAAAGCTTGACCCTAATCCTCTAACAACAGACTGGTGAACAGGATCTCATTATATTGTGAATGAGCATAATACTCATATCTTTGGAATCTATTTATTTTGAAAAACGCAGATGTTCCCCTCCTTTTTCTCCCTTCTTATTCACACAGTGCTTATACTGAGGCAGAGTCACACAGGGAGGTCTGAAATCAGCTGCTGAAGGATGCTCTTCTATGGCGGTGGGGGGGGGCAGGAGGAAGGCAAGGTGATAAAAGATGTAGTCCTTCAGCATGGATAATTTAATGATTTGCTGAGGAAAACTAGTCAATTGTATAGATGTCCTGCCTAATTTATATAAATCCTTGCAAATTCTGTTGTGCATTATTTGGATGCACAAACACACATATAATTTAGCCTTCCTATACTTAAAACAGAATAATCAATTTGCTAAGTTTCACCTGAACAATTAGCCTACTAAAAGTTGTACAGAAAGTGTGTTCTATTTAATCATTTCCCTAAACTGAAACCCTTCTTCTGAATCAGCCTCTTAAGGTCCTGTCTTCCATAAAATTTTAATAGGATTCTATTAACAGATGCCTAATTGATGATGAGACCACAAGAAAACTGGAAGAAAATTATTTCAAAGGAAGACTATTACATCTGCTCTTATATATGAATGCTGAAGGAAATGCCTTACGTTGACCATGGAGAAAACAGCCCTATTTAGGAATAGTCTGATTTCTGGGCAGCAGATTCAGAAGATCATCTATGTGCAAGAAGTTTGTCAGTGAGAGGGAGGAAGCAATATTGCAGAGGAGTAACAGACTAAAATATCGTCAGGAACCAGGAGTTTACCTAGATAGTTACCAAACTATTCTGAACACCTATAAACTCAACAGGAGATCAAAGAGAAGAACAGCAATTCTAGGAACAGAAAAGCGACCACTTTCTGAAAGGTAGGATGTGCAGAGAAGTGAATCCTGAGCAATGGGAAGATAGAACAGAGTGGGAGAGGCCAACTCCCAGCAAGTGGTGGAGCAGCAGAGCACAAAATCGGAACTTTTAGAAATCTGCTCCACTGAGAGATGTCACTCCACACACTAAGTGGGGGATAGAGCCCTCACAGGAACAGTGTGGTCTCAGGACCCATGAGTCACAGAAACACCAGGGGTGTCTCAGTGTGGCAGAGCTCCCAGGTATTGGAGTAGGAAATCTGGCTGCACAGACAGAGCCGAGGTGGGGGCTCTCAGCTCAGGGTTACTTTAAATTGTGATCCAAGGCACAGTTGGGCCACTGCTCTTTGAGCAGGGTCCCCATGATTGGTAGATCCGGAGAGACCCCCTCCTTTCTCTTCTGGGAGGAGCAGCGTAGGATCACACTGCAGGAATCTGCTGGGTTTGGAGACTCCAAACAGGTCAGTGTACCAGAGATAGAAATACTTGGTCACAGGCTGGGGGAGCTCAGAGGGCAGCCGGAGACCAGGGAGATGGGAGGGATTGACAGCTTTTCTCTGAAGGCACAGTGAGGAGTGGGAGCCCATCCTATGGGGCTGGAGATTTGGAGGCTGCCATCCTCATTTCCAACCTCCAAAGCTGTACGGAAAGCATTCAGGGAACAAAAGCTCCAAGGAGCAAACCCAAGCAGATTACTTAGCCTGGCCCTTGGCAAAGGCAGAGCAATTCCCCCTTGCACATAGACATCTGAGAATCACAAAAGGCCCCACCCCCAGAAGACCAGCAAGAGCATCCAGGCAAGACCAAGTTCACCAATCACTGAGAACTGTGGAACTCCAGAGCTAGGGGAAAGCAACACACAGAATTCATGGCTTTTTCCCATGATCCTTTAGTCTTTCAAAGTTAAATTTTATTTTTTGTACTGTTTTTTTAACTTTTCTCTTTCCTATTTTAATGTTTTTTAACTACCTTCTCTTATCAATATTTTTTTTAAATCTTTTTAAATACTCATTGTTATAATCACATTTTATCTCTTCATTGCCTTTAACCTTATTTTTTGTATACATATAGGGTTTTTTTCCCTTTAAAATTTTGGGATACAATTTGCTCTAATAGATCAAAATATACTCTAAATCTAGTGTATGGCTTTATTCTAGTCTCGGGCCTGATTGCATTCTTTTTTTTTCTTTCTCCAACCAACTTCTTATCTTGTCAATTCCTTTTTTAGAATCTTTTTTTAATTTTCATCCTTACAGTCATATTCCATCCCTTCATCACGTTTACTCTTACTTTTATATAAGTTCTTTTTTTCTTTAAAATTTTGGGAGGTAGTTTCTTCTAAGGGACCAGAATACACCCAAAATCAAGTAGGTGGCTCTCTTCTATTCACCAGTCATATATACATACATATATGTATATAGTCATATATACATATATGTATATAGTCATATATACATGTATATATATATTGACTATATACATATATGTATATATGACTATATGTATATATATGTATGTATGTATGTATATATGACTATATACATATGTATATATGACTATATACATATATGTATATACACATACACACACACATACATACCTCTCCACCCCTTATTCTCCCCCTGGTTTTGAGTCTCTTCTGATTTGGTTAGCATATATTTTTCTGCAGTCTTTCACATCCTTTTAGTACTTTGTTTCTCATTCATCTATTCTTATGTGGATAAAATGACAAGGCTGAAAAATCACCACAAAAAAAAAAAAGAACAAGAGGCAGTACCAATGGCTAGGGACCTAATCAATATGGACATTAGTAATATCTCATAACTAGAGTTCAGAATAATGATTATCAAGGTGCTATCTGGGTTCGAAAAAAGCATGGAAGATGTTAGAGAATCTCGTTCTGGAGAAATAAAAGAACTAAAATCTAACCAAGTTGAAAATCAAAAAAGCTATTAAGGAGGTGCAATCAATAAGGAGACTTTTACTGCTAGGATAAATGAGGCAGAAGAGAGAATTAGTGATATAGAAGACCAAATGATGGAGAATAAAGAAACTGAGCAAAAGAGAGACAAACAACTACTGGACCACAAGGGGAGAATTCAAGAAATAAGTGATACCATAAGATGAAACAATGTTAGAATATTGGGATCCCAGAAGAAGAAGAAAGAGAGAGAGGGGAGAATGTATATTGGAGCAAATTATACTAGAGAATTTCACTAATATGGTGAAGGGAACAGCATCAAAATCAAGGAGGCACAGAAAACTCCCTTCAAAATAAATAAAAATACGTCCACATCCCATCATCTCATAGTAAAACTTACAAATCTTAGTGACAAAGAGAAAATTCTGAAAGCAGCTCGGGACAAGAGGTCTATAATATACAATGGTAGAAATATTAGATTGGCAGCAAATCTATCTGCAGAGACCTGGCAGGTCAGAAAGGACTGGCATGATATATTCATAGCACTAAATGAGAAAAATATGCAGCCAAGAATACAATATACAGCTAGGCTGTCATTGAAAATAGAAAGATTAAAAAACAAAAACAAAAACAAAAACTTCCAGGACAAACAAATTTAAAATAATTTGCAAACACCAAAGCTGCCCTACAGGAAATCCTGAAAGGGGTCCTCTAAGCAAAGAGAGAACCTAAAAGTAACAGACCAGAAAGGAATAGAGACAATATGCAGTAAAGTCACCTTACAGGCAATACAATGGCACTAAATTCATATCTTCCAACAGTTACCCTGAATGTAAATGGGCTAAATGCCCAAATCAAAAGACACAGGGTATCAGAAGGGATTAAAAAAAAATTAATATGCTGCCTACAAGAAACTCATTTTAGACCCAAAGACACCTCCAGATTTAAAGCGAAGGAGTGGAGAACCATTTACCATGCGAAAGGACATCAAAAGAAAGGTGGGGTGGCAATCTTTATATCAGACAAATTAGATTTTAATCCAAAGACTATAATAAAAGATGAGGAAGGACACTATATCATACTCAAAGGGTCTGCCCAACAAGAAGATCTGACAATTTTAAATATCTATGCCCCTAACATGGGAGCAGCCAATTATATAAACCAATTAATAACAAAATCAAAGAAACACATTGACAATAATACAATAATAGTAGGGGACTTTAACACCCCCTCATTGAAATGGACAGATCATCTAAGCAAAAGATCAACAAGCAAATAAAGGCTTTAAATGACACACTGGACCAGATAGACATCACAGATATATTGAGAACATGCCATCCCAAAGCAACAGAATACACATTCTTCTCTAGAGCACATAGAACATTTCCCAGAATAGATCGCATCCTGAGTCACAAATGAGGTTTCAACCAGTACCAAAAGATTGGGATCATTCCCTGCATACATTCAGACAACAATGCTCTGAAACTAGAAATCAATCACAAGAGGAAAGTTGGAAAGAACTCAAACACATGGAGGCTAAAGAGAATCCTACTAAAGAATGAATGAGTCAACCAGGAAATTAAAGAAGAATTTAAAAAATTCATGGAAACAAATGAAAATGAAAACACAATTGTTCAAAATCTTTGGGACATAGCAAAAGCTGTCCTGAGAGTAAAGTATATAGCAATACAAGCCTTTCTCAAGAAACAAGAAAGGTCTCAAGTACACAACTTAACCCTACACCTAAAGGATCTGGAGAAAAAACAACAGAGAAAGCCTAAACCCAGCAGGAGAAGAGAAATGATAAAGATCAGAGCATAAATCAATGAAATAGAAACCAAAAGAACAGTAGAACAAATCAACAAAACTAGGAGCTGGTTCTTTGAAAGAATTAATAATATTGATAAGCCCCTGGCCAGACTTATCAAAAAGAAAAGAGAAAGGACCCAAATTAATAAAATTATGAATGAAAGAGGAAAGATCACAACCAACACCAAAGAAATACAAACAATTATAAGAACATATTATGAGCAACTATATGCCAGTAAATTAAACAATCTGGAAGAAATGGATGCATTCCTGGAGACATAAATTTACCAAAACTGAACCAGGGAGAAATAGAAAACCTGAACAGACCTATAACCAGTAAGGAGATTGAAGCAGTCATCAAAAATCTCACAACAAACAAGAGCCCAGGGCCACATGGCTTCCCAGGGGAGTTCTACCAAACATTTAAGAAGAATTAAGTCCTATTTTCCTGAAACTGGTCCAAAAAATAGAAATGGAAGGAAAACTTCCAAACTTAATTTATGAGGCCAGCATTACCTTGATCCCAAAACCAGACAAAGACCCCATCAAAAAGGAGAATTACAGACCAATATCCTTAATGAACACATATGCAAAAATTCTCACCTAAATACTAGCCAATGGGATCCAACAGTACGTTAAAAGGATTATTCACCACAACCAAGTGGGATTTATTCCTGTGCTGCAAGGTTAGTTCAACATCCACAAATCAATCAGTGTGATACAATACATTAATAATAGAAAGAACAAGAACTATATGATACTCTTAATAGATGCTGGAAAAGCATTCGACAAAGAACAATATCCTTTCTTGATCAAAACTCTTCACAGTGTAGGGATAGATGGTACATACTTCAATATCATCAAAGTCATCTGTGAAAAACCCACTGCGAATATCATTCTCAATGAGGAAAAACTGAGAGCTTTTCTGCTAAGGTCAGGAACGTGGCAGGGATGTCCACTATCACCACTGCTATTCAACATAGTGCTAGAAGTCCTAGCCACAGCAATCAGACAACAACAAAAAATTAAAGACATCCGAATTGACAAAGAAGTTAAACTCTCATTCTTCGCAGATGATATGAAACTTTATGTGGAAAATCCAAAAGATTACACTCCAAAACTGTTAGAACTTATACAGGAATTCAGTAAAGTGTCAGAATATAAAATCAATACACAGAAATCAGTTGCATTGCTATACACCAACAGCAAGACAGAAGAAAGAGAAAATAAGGAGTTGATCCCATTTACAATTGCACCCAAAACCATAAGCTACCTAGGAATAAATTTAACCAAAGAGGCAAAGAATCTGTACTCAGAAAACTATAAAGTACTCATGAAAGAAATTGAGGAAAACACAAAGAAATGGAAAAACATTCCATGCTCATGGATTAGAAGAACAAATATTGTGAAAATGTCTATGCTACCAAAAGCAATCTACACATTAATGCAATCCCTATCAAAATACCATCAACTTTTTTCAAAGAAATGGGACAAATAATCCTAAAATTTACATGGAACAAGAAAAGATCCTGAATAGAGGAATGTTGAAAAAGAAAACCAAAGTTGGTGACATCACAATTCCAGACTTCAAGTTCTATTACGAAGCTGTAATCATCAAGACAGTATGCTACTGGCACAAAAACAGACACAAAGATCAATGGAACAGAATAGAGAGCCCAGAAATGGACCCTCAATGCTATGGTCAACTAATCTTCAACAAAGCAGGAAAGAATGTCCAATGGAAAAAAGGCAGTCTCTTCAACAAATGGTGTTGGGAAAATTGGGCAGCCACATGCAGAAGAATGAAACTAAACCTTTTCCTTATACCACACACAAAAATAGACTCCAAATGGATGAAAGACCTCAATTTGAGACAGGATCCACCAAAATCCTTGAGGAGAACACTGGCAGCAACTTCTTCAACCTAAGCTGTAGCAACTTCTTCCATCGCCAAAGGCAAGGGAAGAAGCAAGGGCAAAAATGAACTACTGGGACTTCATCAAGATCAAATGCTTTTGCACAGCAAGGAAAACAGTCAACAAAACCAAAAGAAAACAGACAGAATGGGAGAAGATATTCACAAACAACATATCAGAAAAAGGGCTAGTATCCAAAAATCTATAAAGAACTTATCAAACTCAACACCCAAAGAACAAATAATCCAGTCAAGAAATGGCCAGAAGACACGAACAGACATTTCTGCAAAGAAGACATCCAAATGACCAACAGACACATGAAAAAGAGCTCAACATCACTGGGCATCAGGGAAATACAAATCAAACCACAGTGAGATACCACCTCACACCAGTCAGAATGGCTAAAATTAACCAGTCAGGAAGTGACAGATGCTGGCGAGGATGCAGAGAAAGAGGAACCCTCCTACCTTGTTGGTGGGAATGCAAGCTGGTGCAGCCACTCTGGAAAACAGTATGGAGTTCCCTCAAAAAGTTGAAAATAGAGCTACTCTACCACCCAGCAATCACACTACTGAGTATTTACCCTAAAGATACAAATGTAGTGGGGTGCCTGGGTGGCTCAGTGGGTTAAGCCTCTGCCTTTGGCTAAGGTCATTGTCTCAGGGTCCTGGAATCAAGCCCTGGACTGGGCTCTCTGCTCAGAAGGGAGCCTGCTTCCCCCTCTCTCTCTGCCTACTTGTGATCTCTCTCTCTGTCAAATAAATAAATAAAATCTTAAAAAAAAAAAAGATACAAATGTAGTGATCTGAAGGGGCACGTGCACCCGAAAGTTTATACCAGAAATGTCCACAATAGCCCAACTATAGAAAGAGCCTAGATGTCCATCAATAGATGAATGGATAAAGATGTGGTGTATATATATACACAATGGAATATTATGTAGCCAAAAAAAAAAAAAATCTTGCCATTTGCAACGACATTGATGGAACTAGAGGGCATTATGCTAAACGAAATAAGTTGATCAAAGACAATTATCATATGATCTCACTGATATGAGGAATTTGAGAAACAATACAGAGGATCATAGAGAAAAGGAGGGAAAAATGAAACAAGATAGGATCGGGAGGGAGACAAACCACAAGAGACTCTTAATCCCATGAAACAAACTGAGAGTCGCTGAGGGGTGGGGGGGTGGGGATAGGGTGTTTGGGTTATGGATATTTGGAGGGTATGTGCTATGGTGAGTGCTGTGAAATGTGTAAGCCTAATGATTCACAGACGTGTACCCCTGGGGCAAATAATACATTATATGTTGACTTTAAAAATTGAGAAATATATATATAAATAGAGAGTTTTATTTAAGTGTTCATGTTTCCCCCAAAATTAAAATTTTAATGGCAAGAGTAAAAAATAAAAGAAGAAGAAGTTTATCTGCAAGTCTTCTTTATATTAGCCCCTGTGGGAGAGTGGAGGAAACAGAGAGACAGATTAAGGAGCTGGACTGTTGATACTATCACAAAAAAAATGTTCAGCCAAATTTATGGGGAGATCTGGAGATGGAACAGGCCTTTAGAGTTGGATCAAGGGTGTCAAACCATTATACTTTGTGCTTCTCACTGACTGAATGCACTGTGACTCCAACAAGAGGTGACTTTAGAAAAACGGCTCTCCTCAGCTGATGGGTTCCCAGAAGGGACTGACAGCTGAGAGTTGTATATAGGCAGGATTCCTGGTAGCTCGGGAAATATGTTCTGCAGTCTGGAAGGGCACTGTGGGTGGCACAACAAAGCATCCACTACAGAGAGCCCACTTCCCAATTTTACCACTGACATGCTCTTGTAATTAGAATGTTCCTTTTCAATTCTAAACTATTTCACCTTTCTCTATTTCTGGTTTCAGTCCTCTTAAGTCAATATGAGCAGCTGCCATGAGTCTGTGAACTCCCCACTCCATTTTATGACTTTTGGAGAAAAATCTGTACAACTTTGGGTATTCCAATTCACTCCTTTTTCCAATGATTAGTAAATGAAGTTGAAAGATAAATTTTTAATAGCTCACCATTAAAAAATACTCTACTGATAACCACTGACTACTCAAATATCCTAGAATTTCTATAAAGGGAAAACAGTCACTATTCCTGAAATATTCCTCACATGAAGAACATATTTTAATTTTAAAAAATTACAAGAAATCACCTTAGCCTGTGTAGATCAACCATTCTCTTCATCGAATTGCCGCATCTTGGGGCACCTGACTCAGTTGGTTACGCATCCAACTTTTTGTTTGGCTCAGATCATGATGTCATGGTCCTGTAATCCAGCCCCAGAGCTGGCTCCATGCTCAGCAGAGAGTCTGCTGGAGAACCTCTCTCTCTCTCTCTCTTTCTCTCTCTCTCAAATAAATAAATAAGTAAACCAGAGCTGGCTCCATGCTCAGCAGAGAGTCTGCTGGAGAACCTCTCTCTCTCTCTCTCATTCTCTCTCTCTCAAATAAATAAATAAGTAAAATATTTAAATTGTCATACCTTATTTTGAGAAATCAGAGAATATGCTTTGACCAAGCAACTCTTCTTGAAAAACACCTCAAAAGAAAATAGCTTCCAGTGGAGGAGAATGAAACCTGATTATCTTGGTTGCAGGATAAAAGACTTACATTATATTTACCATTGCTATTCTTTTTTTTTAAGATTTTATTATTTATTTGACAGACGGAGATCACAAGTAGGCAGAGAAGCAGGCAGAGAGAGAGGAGGCAGAGAGAGAGGAGGAAGCAGGCCCCCGCTGAGCAGAGAGGCAGATGCGGGTCTCGATCCCAGGACTCTGGGATATGACCTAAGCCGAAGGCAGAAGCTTTAACCCACTGAGCCACCCAGGCACCCCCCCCATTGCTATTCTTTTTTTTTTTAAATTTTTTTTAATTTATTTGACTCAGAGAGAGAGAGAGGTCATGAGCAGGCAGAGAGGCAGGCAGAGAGAGAGGGGGATGCAGGTTCCCTGCTGAGCAGGGAGCCCGATGTGGGGCTTGATCCCAGGACACTGGGATCATGACCTGAGCCGAAGGCAGAGGCTTTAACCCACTGAGCCACCCAGGTGCCCCCCCTCCATTGCTATTCTTAATCAATTTTCCTACATGGGACCGGGTTAAGCCAGAAAAGAAATATTAGTTGGTTAATGTGCCTAGTAATAACATATGCCATACCAATATAGATAAAGCAATGGCGTCCCTTGTACAATTTGATTTGCTCTAATCAGAGAACCTAATATTTCTGAAAATAGAAATTCCTGATTTTGTGGCACAAAGCACAGTTATGATCATGAGTTTATTTACATACTAGATTTATAGTCACATTAAGTCTTTAACACTTTTTAAGAAAGTTTTTAAATGTTACTTTAAAGTAGGTCATAATGTTCATCATTGTGAGTTCCTCAGAAATAGGATAGTATGTAGGTAGAATTCTTAATTAGATCATCATCCAGTAGCATCACCTTTCATTAGTGAGATCTAGACTACTCCGTTTCTGCAAAATGAACCCTCTGAGCCAGGGGCTGTGTGTCAGCGACAAGTAGAATTAGATACAGACTGTAGTTATCAAGGAACCTAGAGACTTATGGGAAAATATAAATCTGGCTCTTAAATAACACTAGTTAAATCATCTTTGCCTTCTGATACCTGGAGCATGTAGATATTCTTTTAGTCAGCAATGAAGAATACCTGTACTCCAGGAGAATGATCTCAGTATGAGACTGTTTGTCATACAGCTATCATCAAAAGTTCAGCAAGAAAACTGATAGACCAGAGAAACTGTCTAATAAAGTATATATTAACTTTCATTCCTCAAGATATTCCCAGCTTTGTCCCCTTATACAGTGAGCTCATCAGAAAACTATACGCCTGGACTGTATTACTCCAGTCCCTCTAGACTTGGCTTCTCATGACTTAACATCATGCCAACAGATTTCAGTCAGGATTTACTTGTGGTCATGAGTAAAGTATCTCCTCCTTTTGAGGATTCAACCATTATGTCATTTATATTTCTCTCAGGACCAGGATAAATCTTATTGCTCCCAATTACTAGAATGCTTCCTTTCATTGGGCCATCAGTTTTGTACTCTAGACACTCTCATTAGGAAGACAAAGTTCAAGGTAACGTTTCAAGTTCATGAATGACAAATCCTAATGGATTGTTTAAACAAAAGGTTAGACATTTTATAGTAAAGACTCTGTCCTTTGAAGATGACATTGTACAGATAATCTTGATACTTTCAGAAACAAAATATTATTCAGAAAGGACAGGAAATTGGAATCAATTTTTTTAAGATCCTTACATTCTTAAAGAGGAGAATCCTGACCTCCTATTTATGAAAGAAACAATGTAACATGGTAGAAAGTCTGTGTCCCTAGATTCAGAAGATGGTGGACTTGGGTCCAAGTTCACCACCAATCAGCAATGTGACCTGGGAAAGAAGTTGATCAATATTGAAGTTTTCCTCTATGACCTACATGAATTGGCTCTGCCAATCCCTCAGAATGCCTCTTTATTCATAACACTAAAGTCTTTAAAAAGGGATAAACTCATCTGACATTTCAACACCCATCAGGACATCTGTGAATGTCATGTAAGATAAATTTATGCAACCATTTTTGCAAACTATAATATATAAAGTACTGTGACTGCTTTTTTTATTATTATAAAGTATCTCAATATAAGGATGGTACTTTCTGATTTTTATTTCAAGTCGTCAAAAGAGCTATCCATATTCAGTGTCTCCACTTCTTGACTGCCTGTGCTTTCTCCAGTGAGGATTTTTTCTCCATCTCTCCAGCTGCAACCTCTCTTCAAGCTACTAAATCCAAGGATGAGTTCTCAGTCTTCACTGAGTTTCAACCACCCATTCTACATCTCTGCAGAATGACTAATACCTCAATAGAATTCTGGTCTCCCGGGTTACCCAAAGAAACAAAAAACAAAAAACAACAAATAAAACACTACCGCAATAGCATCCTCCTTCCCAGTATTTCCCATCCTTGAACCTCAGATAAGAACCATGGACTTCCAATTTCTTTCTTCACATACACCCAACATGGCAGCACTTTCATTGGTTCTACCCTCAAAATCCATTTAATCTTTGGGTTTTAGACAACATGAAGGGAGTACTGCTACTTTATTGGGTACAGTAATGGTATTGTGGCAAAATGTATTTTAAAAAATATATATATATATAGTAAGCCCTTATCTGTTCAAGACAAATACTAAAATATTTACTGATAATATGATATGACATACAGGATTTGCTCCTATAATACTCCAGAATATAAAAAGTGACAGGGGATACAAAAGTAACAGAAAGTTAGTGGCTCCAGCTGAGTAATACCTAAATGAGAATTTATTGTACTATTCTATTTTCATGTATTTGAAAATCCATAACAATATATCGTCCTATTTTTTTATATCCTACATTACTACCACCAAGTCCATGGCATCATCTCAACTGAAAGATGGTAGGAAATGCCTGATTTGTTATCTTAATTCTGCTCTTGCCCCTCTCTGCAGTCCATTGTCCACACAGCAGTCAGAGAAATCTCTTTGTCATACCATGCAATTCTCCTGACTAAAACCCTCCAGTACCTTCTCATTACATTGAGTATAAAATTAAAATTCCCAGCCACAACTTCCAAAATTTCACTCTTGCTAACGCCCCAGGACTCCCCTTTATCATAAGACTTTAGCCACAGTAGATATCTTACTACCAAATTCATTTTGGCTTTGGTGCTTTATACTTGCTTTTCCTTTTACCCAAGATTTTGACATGGCTAGTTCACTCTCAACTCAAATTTCACCCACTCAAAGGTTCTTCTCTGGTCACCCTACTTGAAATCCCTTCCTCATCTCTAATCCCATTACTCTCTATTCTATTATCTTGCTTTATTTTCTTTGTTATAGTTTTAACTAACTTAAATCATATTATTTGCTTATATTTTGCTTATTATTTGTCTTCTCCCCTTATAGTAAGCCCCTCAGGGCAGGGATTTGTCTGTCCTGCTCATTTTTGTATCCCCAATTCGCAGGACAGTGCCTGGCTCAATACTTGAGTGGATTATTTACACTGTCATTCATGATGATTGTTTAGCACATTTAGCTCTGGGGCTGAAGTGAGTAATAGTTCCGTATGGCTACACCTGCTGGGGAGGCTCTAAGAAAGTCTAGCAGAGGTAAATGCAAAATACGGAAAGAGGGTAAGGGTAGGATGAATCACTTCAGGCAAAGTTTAACAGTTTAGAAAATAATAGCATTATTCATTTTTCCCAAAGTGTTAACTTTTGACATACACTTCATATGACTACAAGGCAAGATGCACATTCCACAGGACTGTCAACTTCCTTCGTGTCTTCAAATTTCCAATTTTTTTATTATTATCTATGTCATGAATGTATGTTGCTAGTTGAAAGAGTAAGTAGATTCTGCTGACTTCAACAAATATTGAGCACCTACTATACATCAAACACAGAGCCAAGCGCTGGGGATAAACCCAGTGTAGTTTCTGGTATGAAGAGGAGTCAGTGGGAAGCCTAAAGTGAACTAAGTATTAAAATGCTGTGGTTAACTCTAGCCTGTGGGAGCACTAAGAGGGTACTGATTGTTCCACTTGTCTGACAGAGATATTGAAGAATTTCCAGAGATTATTAACAGAGAAGCTGAGCCCTGTTGGATGAAGAGGGGAGAAGAGAAAGAACACACGCAGGTTTAAAAAAGTTAAGTAGTTCCGTGTGATTATAGGCAATGATAAAAAAGGCTAACTGGAAGCTTGACTGCAATAGGTGCTTTGATGGTAAGGAGTGGAAATGGGAGTTACAAAGGAGTTTTCAGCAAGAGTATCTTTGGATCTGAGCTATTTTACAGAAAGAGAATGGTCAGGAAAGTAGATGGCTTAGTACAACCTGGTCCTGCTTAGAGAAACTATATTCAAGGTAGACACTATACCAGCAAAATCCCTGAGGCAGTATTTCTGTACACACAGAGCAATGTCATTTTTTTCCCACTGGAGGGATTTATTAGAAGACAAAATTTAAACTATATTCCCAAACAGATTGCGCGCGTGTGCACACACACACACATGCTATATATCAGCAATAAGCAATGACTATAAATAGGTAAGTTACTGAAAAGAGAAATACAGTTAATAAATATTTAAAAAATAATAATCAACCTCAGTAGGAACCAATTAATTTTAAAAAGAGCAAGACACCTGTTAATACTTATCTAGTTGGCCTAGATTTTCTAAAAGATAATACTCAAAGTTGTAATGATACTGTGGAATAAACACTCCTTTGTTCAAATGGGAGGATAAATGGGCACAAACTCCCTCAAAAGTAATTTAACAGTATGCATTAAGAATCTTTTGAAGGGGCGCCTGGGTGGCTCAGTGGGTTAAAGCCTCTGCCTTCAGCTCAGGTCATGATCCCAGGGTGCTGGGATCGAGCCCCACATTGGGCTCTCTGCTCAGCGGGGAGCCTACTTCCTCCTCTCTCTCTCTCTGCCTGCCTCTCTGCCTACCTGAAATAAATAAATAAAGTCTTAAAAAAATTTACATCTGTTCAAAAAAAAAAAGAATCTTTTTAAAAAGGCAATGTAGATTCCCTAGAAATAGAGCCTAAAGAAAGAGATGCATATGAAGTTTATCAAAGATGTGCCTCCGAGTATTATTTACAAAAACAAGAAAATTAGAAACAAAAAATTATCCAACAACAGGGGAATGCATCTACTATTTAGCTAATAAAAATGTTTTCAAAAAAATGTTTAATGCCATATATGAGTTATCATGTAAAAAAGGGTGGAATACAAGTTGTATATATTGCATGGGGTTTTGCATCTATGCATACTTGCAGAAACCAAATAAATATAGAGGTGAGTGTTAAATACTGTTCTCTAAAAAGTAGAAATTTTTACTGTTTTCGGTTTCTTACATTTTTAATTGATTAATTTTAGTTAAAAACTCATCTCTTCCAGGAATTCTCCTCTGATCCTGAGACTGGGCTAACTATCTGTCTTCAGGACTTCCATGGTAGTAAATAACCCCATCATTATACACATCCTACTGAAACTATCCACTTGTTTATCTCCCTCCTCCACAAATTGTTAAATCCATAAAACAAGCAATGGCACATTAATCATCTTTGGTATACTGAAGATACTCAATATTTGGGGAAATAATGCAAACCTAAGCATTCTTTTTTGGTTCAGAGCAGCCATATGTCTGGTTTTAATAGTACCAGAACAGTAATCCAACTGGACCCATAAGATTGACTCTACTGTTGAGTCCCATCAGTTTGTCCAATTCAAGCCATTGGGTTTGGGGTATGAGCAGGAACTACAACATTCTCCCCTGCCCCAACCTAGGACAAGAACTGGAGCTCCAAACTAATCCACTATCCCTGGACCCTGAAAGCCTAGGTAAATTTGACTTTTGGTGAACGTACTTAAACATTCATGGCTTCATGCCCCATAGACCATAATTCTGTAGTCCCTGGAACAGCTGACAGCCTTGGGTTAAGGGTTGATAGATCAAGTGGCGTTTCCATTTCTCATATTTTAGAGGAAAGGAGGAGGACAAAGTCCTTCTAAAATAACACTTTTATTTCTCTCTAACATTACTTAAGTCCCAAAGTCTCTAGAATTTTCCACTTCCTGCATATAGCTAGATGATGCCTTTTTGCCTGGAGTAGACTTTCTGGAAGAAAGTTGCTTTTAATTGCTTTCTGGTAAACATTCTATATTGTATATTCCACTGTTCTCCAGGATAAAATTTTTCTCCGTCAGAGCAATGACAGGTTGGCCTCACACCTTTCCCAAGCCCTTGAAGTTTTCTAGCTATGGAGAGGTTTCAGACGTTATGGTTTTATTGTAATCTGCAAAAATGTATTTAAATATATGTGTAAGCAATCTTCTCTCTTCTGAATTTCTTTCCTAATCACAAGAGCCACTGCTGGGAATTGCATTTTTTACTTGGTTAATTGAGAGATCTCATGCCTGGGATGGTGGCCAATAATTAGGTACCATTTGAATAGAACTTATATTAGTTCAATATTATCAGCACCAGATTAGAAACTAACATCAACAAATCTGCATGCCAATTCTAAGCACTTATGCTGTGGCCCTTCACATATTTATTTGTATGACCTCTGCTATAATCTCTATCCAAGAGCAACATCTAATATTCTAAAGTATTCTCTACTTTAAAGGTCCTATATTGAATATTGTTTTTCTATCACTTTGCACCTTGATTCCCGTGTTCTTTCTCCTTTACTTCTAAAGGAAGAGTGAGAAATATTTATAAAGAAAGGATTAAATTTAGACTACAAAAGGGATAAAAAGGAGAATCTGAAGATTTTTGCTACTTCAGAATGAAAGGGTATCTCTGTTAGTCTATACATAAGAAAGAGTGACATCTCTGTGCCTTGACACCCACAAGAATTGAGGACAAAGGCAAAGAAAAGTCTTATGGAACTACCTTCATTATAGAATGAAGGATCAAGTAAAGAAAAAAGAGAAAGTCCAACAAAGAAAACAGGACATATGCTAAGCAATATTTCTCAAAGTGGGAGGCAATGTTGTGATGTTACCTGGTGGGGAGCAAATAAAGGAAGCCATGACCCTTTTCCTGTTTTTCTTTTTCTTTTTCTTACTCTTACTAGAAAATTAGGCTCTGTTATTTAAAAAAATTAACTATTTCTATCACCCAATTTCTAGAACGAAGTATGAAGTAAAGTAAGCCAATTTCTATTAAATCATATACCTGACAACTTATGGTGCATAGCTGTGATCTCAGGACCTATCTCTAATAAAGCAAGTGTTGGCAGAGCTGAGTCCTCAAGGGGGTTAAATCTGGCTGGTCCAGCCCCAGCTGATAGAGACAGTAAACAGGCTATATGGTAGAGGTCAGTAATTTCTAACAGATACGTAATAACTAAGTCTAGAGAAGAAGGGGGGGGGAACACCTCAGCTCTCCCCTTTTGGCAGAAAGCTTTACTTTTTTACATTTTAAAACTATTTACAGTTCATATGGTTTCCAGACCCGCTCCCCAGAAGTGAGGGCACAATTCCCTGCCTGGGTCTATGAGCTCTCCACATGTGATTTCTCAGGCAGTCAGCCAGATGAGCATTTGATTTGAAAATTAAGCCTTAAATTTAGCAGTGTGAAGAGGGAAAGTATGTCTGAACACAAATGCCTGGAAAGGGGTAAGATAACCAGATGAGGCAAGCTGAATTAACCAGATTCGTTAGCCAGGCAATTCAGAAAGTCCTGCCAGAGGGAAACATCTGATGCAGACACAAAGAAGCCCATCTCTGCTTCTCTGTTCAAGTGTCTTGGGCACCCAGATTCCCAAATGTTTTGCTTTTCTGATATGCTACAGTCTGTGGGTAGCTGCAAAAAGACACCATAAGCATTGCTTCAATGAGCTCTGCTAATGCATAAATGTAACCCAGATGAACCTCATCCTCTTTCTTTACACAGTCCCATGCATGTTGAGGTACAGTGATGTCAGGGAGACTCTGTAACCCAGAACGCCTGGATTAAAGATAGGTTTGGTAGCCAAGAGTTCCACAACAGACAGCACTATCAAGTGGCAATGATGGCAGAAAATGATGTGCACAGAACATGCAGCATGTGGATACTTCCCCTTACCACACACTAGCTGCAGTGAAGAAAGGGGGAAGAAGAGGGAAATGACTAAAAGAAATTCTGATCTTGCCTCAAAATGATTCATTTAATTCATCTAAATGCACTTGGTTCATACATCATGTAATTATTGAGCACTGGCTACATGTAGGCCATTGTTAAGCTAGGTGATGGGAATACAGAGATTGTCTCAGGTTCCAGTAATTCACAGTACCCATAAGGACAAACAGACAAATACAGTAGTCAGCAGCCACCTCTCTCCACATCTTCCGTGGAGTTTCTCCACTGCCTGCTCTTCCACAAAATAGTCATGAGCCTTTCCAAAGGTAAATCCTTCCATATATTTCTTCTGTTCTTAGGGAAAAGACTCAAGTTCTTAGCAGGGTCTTCAAGTCTTGCAAGATATGGCCTGTGACTGCTTTTCTAGCCTCAGCGCACACTGCTCTTCTCTCAGCCATACTCTCTCAGCTTCAGTCCCTGATACTCACCATCCTCCTTCCTTCTGCAGGGCCTTTGCACATGTTATTCCCTCTATAGTTCTTCTTCATCCCATTGCTTTCTCAGCTCAAATTTACTACTTCCTCAAAAAACCCATTCCTAAACTGCCTCACCTCTGCCCACTCCGTCCCCCACATATAAACCCTTTCTTTAGATCCATAATCTTTTCCTTAGCAGCATTTCCTTCAGCATGTAACTATACTTAGAATGATTATTTTATTGTCTACCTACCCCTTCCCAGACACTAAGCTCCATGATTGCACAAGATCATGTCTGTTTGGATTCACTGCATTTCTAGCACTTGGAAGATCCTATAAAGTTTCTCTCTTCTTTCCTCAATCCATTCTGTAACTTTCTCTCTTATATCTGACTCCTCTCTTCCACCACCACCATCATCATCGTCATCTTCATAATCAATTTTATTACTATCAGATCCATCCATATACTTCTAACCTCCTATTTTCTGCTGAATCTCTTTACCCTATACGACCACTTACTGACTTCTCTTCTTTGGTGCCTCACTATCACAACAAAGCTGGAGAGTATCAGAGTCATAGTATTTGGAGGCTGGGTGGGACCTTGAAGTAACTGGCCAAATGATACAAACTTCAGTAAGAGTAAGAATTCCATGAGGTGTTAATTAAAGATATCACCTTTCCCAAATTCTCCTCTTCTCCCTGCTCCTCTCAGCCCACCATTCAATTACCTTTTCAATGGCTGACCTTTCTTCTATGACTTACTCTGAGATAACAATATCCCTGCTACCAGCCTCCCAAAACATGTTTTGGAGTCCTCCCATGTGGATGCTGCCAGAGCAACTCCTGCTTCCTTTTATCCTGGTACTATTGCTATAACAGAAGTCTGTTTATTTGTCCCCCTCTTCCCTTGGACTTCAGACTTCTTGAAGGAAGGAACATGGGTCCTAATAATCCCTGTACCCTAGTATCCAGCACAGTGGCTGGAACAAACCAGTGTTACATAAATATAGGTGAATGAACAGATTAGTGAAGAACATGGATCCCTGACACTACTCTCACTGCCCCTATCAAACTTCCATTTCATGTCTCTGATGATGCCCCAGCACATGCTGATTGACACAGATCAAATCAGATCATTTGAATGAAATGGATCCCCTGTTGCCAACACAGCTCCTTCAATCTTCACTAATGTTCATGTGTTCACCATGAAGCCCTCTCCAGCCTCAATTCCATTTCTCAATGTTGCACTTTCCTTCTTTTCCATGGGAAATCCCCCATACTGAATTTAACACTGGACTCTGGGCACATTTAAGATCCCAAAAAGATATGGTATGTATACACAATGAAATATTACTCAGCCATAAAAAAGAGTGAGGTCTTGCCACTTGAAACCACGAATGGACCTAGAGGGAATCATGCTAACTGAAATAAGTCAGTCAAAGACAAACACCACATGGTTTCACCCACATGTGGAATTTTAGAAACAAAACAAATGAACAAAGAAAAAAAGACAAAAAAATAAACTCTTAAATACAGAGAATAACTGGTGGTTACCAGAGGGAAGGCAGACAGGGGAAGGGTGAAATAGGTGATGGAGATTAAGAGTACATTTATCTTGATGAAGGCTGAGTAATGTATAGAATTATTAATCATTATATTGTTAATATAAACTAATATAAAACTGCATGTTATTTATACTTCAATTAAAAAAGAATCCAATAGGTATTTGTTGTGAAAGAATGCTATTTCTTTTCCAAAGTTACAGAAAGCATATTCATTTTACCATATATTTTCCATTAAAAAATACTATCAACTTTCTTCACATCTTCAAAATCCATTCTTTCTCCATCATTAGAGTCCATTTCCTTCCTCTGCTTTGCATCACAATCTCAATTACGCTTTTTCTTCCTTGTCTCTAGTAACTGGTACACAATGCCACTCCCAGAGTTTTCTTTCCCTAGGTTGCTGACAATATCACTCTTACAGCAAATATCACTCTTGCCCAAATATCACAGGTTCATTTGAGTCTTTGAATCTAGTTTAGAGATCAATACTTTTACTTTCTATGCTCTCTGCACCTCTTAATTTTCTTCTATTTTTGCACATCTAATCCTCACTAAAGATCAATAAGAGAATTTTTTTAATTCCTGATATTAAATAGGGAAATATATCTTAGTTTTTGAAAATAGTACTCAAGCTTAAAGGTAGTCCAATGTTCCCTTGAGTTACAGCTTCAAGACACCATTTCCAAACAGCTTCCCAAATTCTACCAAGGCTTTCTACCAACTGGCATAGCTCTGTCTACAGAGTCTGTGTACTGAAAAGAATTTCTGGAAGTTGGACATCTTAATAAAATGAGTCATTTTTCTCACGTATCTTACCTATCAGCAAAAACAATGAAATGGGAAAGCATCATGGCAATGTTAGAAATAAACTTGCTGCATACCATCTATGTATGATTATATCATATTTGAAGCAGAAATTGTCTTATTTAACTCTGCATCCCCAGCATATAGCATTTTGCCTGACACATAATAGGCATTTAATGTGTACTCAATGAAAGAACGAACAAGTGATCAAATACAGAATCTCTCAATTAGAAGCTAAAAACAACTCAGTACTGTTTTCCTAGATCTGCTCTAACAGATTATCACAAACTAGGTGGCTTAAAACAGCAAAACTTTATCCTCTCACAGTTTTACAGACTAGAAGTCCAAAATCATGGTGTCAGCAGGGGGTGCTCCCTCCAGAAGATCTAGGAAAGGATCTGTTCCAGCCTCTCTCTCAGCTCCTGGCAGCTTTAGGCATTCCTTGACTCCTATCTCTGCCACCATCTTCACATTAATCTTTTCTGTGTATCCATCTTCCTTTTCTTCTCTTATGAAGACACTTATGACTGGATTACCAGGATGATCTCATCTCAAGCCCGTAATTATATCTGCAAAATCCCTTTTTCTAAAGAGATCATTCACAGCTTCCAGGGGACATATGGGGGAAGGGGTAGCTTCAAACCACAACAACGGGATATAATATAATCTCAAGTATTTTTAAATTAATATTGTATACAGGAGTAGAGAGGAAAAAGCAAAGATGGAAGAGGAAAGGGAGTGATAACATTGTAGTTTGCTCTGGTCTGGGTGACAGAATCAAAAGTAATTCCTGTATTTTACTTATAGTCTTAAGTTTTCTTAATTCTTTTTTTAAAAGATTTTATTTATTTATTTGACACAGAGATCACAGTAGGCAGAGAGGCAGGCAGAAAAAGAGGGGGAAGCAGACTCCCTGCTGAGCAGAGAGCCTGATTTGGGGCTCAAACCCAGGACCCTGAGATCATGACCTGAGTTGAAGGCAGAGGCTCAACCCACTGAACTGCCTAGGTGCCCTAAGTTTTCTCAATTCTACACCCACAACAGATAGTATATCAATCTAAAGTACATGGAAGAAATTAATCCACTGAGATTATCTCAGGAGCTCTAAAGAAAATGCCACTGGATGTTGTGCAAAAAGAATGAATACTGTTACACTGAAAAAATAAATAAAATGGAAAAAAAAAAAAACAGCCACATGGACGGAAAAAAAAAAAAAAAAAAAAACAGAAAATGCCACTATAGTAGAAATGTATATATAGTTAATTAATGATAAATAGTCAATTGAGAATGTTATTAATATTTGTTTGATTTGGTATAAACAACTGTGGGCTCTGATGAAAACCAAATTTACTCACTATAATACTATGATCTCATTTAGCTTTCAGATTTTAAGATCTTAAGAAACCTTTGCCTCATTAAAGTTAGTGTTCTAACAATTCCAATGCCTTTGTGACTTAGGTGCAGGTTTGTTTTTTTTGAAAGAAATCCTATGACAACAGAGAAGCTACGCATAAGCCTGTTTTTTAAAAGAGAGAGAATCAAGCTTTAAATGTTACATAGAGTTTGATGTATTTTCTACTTTCATTATTATCCAAGATAAGTGGGTCCTAGTTACAGAAGGCTCTTCTATTTTGGTAAGCAGCTATGACAAGTTTGAGTTCAGAGCCAAGGAAGAACCAAGATACTTTGAGTAATAAAAGGGAGATAAATATGAGGGGCCCCAGACACTGAGAGAAGAGACTGGAGCCAACTACACTGAGCACTGAATGGGGGAAGGAGAGATTACAAAGGCCAGCAGCAGAGAAGAAGACTATGAGAAAATATTAAACTAGGATTTCACATTGTTAGCTGTGGGGTGTGTAAAATAAACTTGCTAATTTTAGGGAAAGGGGCAGAGGAGGTCTCTGAGGGAGCATTAAGAGAAGGCAAAGGGAGCAGCAAACATCTGGGTTACATCAACTTTAAAAGAAATTTGGGGATGCCCCCGAAAAGCTCATGTGCAGAGTTTTGAAAGTGTTATAATTTCCTATTATTTCAAGATGAAGCTTATTTGGGGAAATGGTCACCGTTTAGAAATCCACCACTTTAAAAAATTATATTCATACAATATAATAATTGATTATAATGGAAGATCATTTCTAAGAATTATAACAATGCCACAGCTTCGTGGCCTTCCATCTGCAAAACACAGAAACTTCCCAAGAAATTATCAATCCAAGACTTAAGAAACAGAAACTAAGAGTGAAACTATTTTTTTTACATGTATATCCTCTCTTTTATTTATCTTTGTAATTACCTTTACTGTGCTTTTTACCTCTTTTTTTTTCCATTTTATTTATTTTTTCAGCGTAACAGTATTCATTCTTTTTGCACAACACCCAGTGCTCCATGCAAAACGTGCCCTCCCCATTACCCACCACCTGTTCCCCCAACCTCCCACCCCTGACCCTTCAAAACCCTCAGGTTGCCCCAACCTCCCACCCCTGACCCTTCAAAACCCTCAGGTTGTTTTTCAGAGTCCATAGTCTCTTATGGTTCGCCTCCCCTCCCCAATGTCCATAGCCCACTCCCCCTCTCCCAATCCCACCTCCCCCCAGCAACCCCCAGTTTGTTTTGTGAGATTAAGAGTCATTTATGGTTTGTCTCCCTCCCAATCCCATCTTGAAACACTTTTACTGTGAGTTAGTAGCATGAGCTAAGACTTAAGTTAATTTTTTATTCCCTTCCATTGAATCCAAAAAGTATCAAGACTACTCCTATTAGCTTGCTTTTGAACTCACTGTTATTAAAACCCATAATGGTGTGTTTTATTAATATTGTTTTAAAAAAGAAGAATCGAGATTTTTGCCTCAAATTTTCCTTTTAAATATGCAGACCCTAAACAGCTGTCCCCTCAACCTAATAGTACCACCATAACATATAAATTTTCTGGGTAAGCCAGACATTAAATCAGAGAGTTTGTGTTTTGCCTGTGCTTAACTACAGAAGTCTCGACTCCCGTGTCAAGCCCACAAATCCAGATGAAGAGGAGGAGGTACCTCAGTGTGGGGCATATTGGCCCTCCTATGGGATCAGCAGAATCCCAGAACCTCTCTCCCACTTACAAGAAGCATGCAGACGCACTACATATGTGTCCCCTTCAGGCTCATTAAGTTGAACAACTTTTTTATTGCAGGTGCCCAAGGAGAAAAAGAAAGCATATTTTTTTTTAAAGATTTTGTTCATTTATTTGACAGAGAGAGAGAGAGATCACAAGTAGGCAGAGAGGCAGGCAGAGAGAGAGGAGGAAGCAGGCTCCCTGCGGAGCAGAGAGCCCGATGCGGGGCTCGATCCCAGGACCCTGAGATCATGACCTGAGCTGAAGGCAGCGGCTTAATCCACTGAGCCACCCAGGCGTCCCGAGAAAGCATATTTAATAAGAACAATAACCCACTCTTACCCAAGACTGACATTTGGAATCCAATCTAGTAAAGGGGAATACCATATATGAAGTCTCCCTCATCTGGGTAAGTTGTTTTTTTTTTTCCAAGAATTCAGCAGCAAATGATAGATCTTTTGACTATCTGTTCATATACTTCTAATCTGGCAGGACAAAGAAGGGAAAAGTTCCTTTATGGCTGTCTGAAGGATCTGCTAACCACACTTTTGTATCACTGCCCCAATTTCCTCTAGGAGATCTGCAGTTCAGAACTGATACACATACTTAATATATGAGTGCTATAGAGCTAGTAATTATAAAACTTACACTCAAACTGCTTCAAATTATTGATGTTTGTGGATTTACATGTGTCACAAATCCATTTTTTTATATTTTATGTGAGAGAGAGACAGCATGCACAGGCCAGGGGGAGGGCAGAGGGAGTAGGAGTGGGAGCGGGACTGATCTTGGATCACAACCCCAGCCAAGTCAGATGACTAACCAACTAAGTCACCCAAGCCCCAGTCACTAATACATTTTTTAAAGCAAAACGTGTTTTTTGTTTTGTTTTCATGTTGTGATAAGAAGAGATAAACTTGGAACTTGGTGGTGATGGTGGGACAGCCACCCACTTGGGAAACAATCATGTTTGATAGAAGAGAAACCTTCCAGGGTTCAGTCAGTACGCTCAACCCAGTCCTATGCACACTTAGTTCCTGGATGCTCTGATAAAGCATGATAAAGTTGTCAGTGGACTGAGGAATAATGCTTCAAGTTCTCATTACTTCACATAGGAAATAATGTATTCATGTAATCATCCTAGCTGACTTTTATAAATATGTCACAAAAAGTCAGTCTTACGGAAAAGGGATCAATTCAGAAAGATCAAGAAATTATATTTTAAAATTGAAAACAGGCTAAATATCAAGCAAAAGGAAAATGGATTATTTGAATTATGAGACATGCACTCAACCAAATGCTATACAGCTCTTAAAAATGATGTGTATACAAAACAGATAATCATGTCAAAAAGTGGGCAGAAGACATGAACAGACACTTGTCCAAAGAAGACATACAAATGGCTATCAGACACATGAAAAAAATGTTCATCATCACTAGCCATCAGGGAGATTCAAATCAAAGCCACATTGAGATACCACCTTACACCAGTTAGAATGGCCAAAATTAACAAGACAGGAAACAACAAGTGTTGGAGAGGATGTGGAGAAAGGGAAACCCTCTTAACTGTTGGTGAAGCCACTTTGGAAAACAGTGTGGAGATTCCTGAAGAAATTAAAAATAGAGCAACCCTATGACCCTGCAATTGCACTACTGGGTATTTACCCCAAAGATACAGATGTAGTGAAAAGAAGCGCCATCTGTACCCCAATGTTTATAGCAGCAATGGCCACGGTCACCAAACTGTGGAAAGAACCAAGAGGCCCTTCAACGGACAAATGGATAAGGAAGATGTGGTCTATATACACTATGGAGTATTATGCCTCCATCAGAAAGGATGAATACCCAACTTTTGTATCAACATGGACGGGACTGGAAGAGATTATGCTGAGTGAAGTAAGTCAAGCAGAGAGAGTCAATTATCATATGGTTTCACTTATTTGGGGAGCATAAGAAATAACATGGACGACATGGAGAGATGGAGAGGAGAAGGGAGTTGAGGGAAATTGGAGGGGGAGATGGACCATGAGAGACTATGGACTCTAAAAACAATTTGAGGGTCTTGAAGGGGTGGTGGGTGGGAAGTTGGGTGGGCCTGGTGGTGGGTATTATGGAGGGCAGGTATTGCATGGAGCACTGGGTGTGGTGCATAAACAATGAATTCTGGTACACTGAAAAGAAATTTTTAAAAATTTTTTAAATGATGTGTATAATGAATGTACTAAAGACATTGGGAAAATGGTAATGATATGATGTGAAGTGTAAACAGAAGGATACATACACACACCATTATAAGAAATCTTGGCGTAGAAGAAAAGACAATAAGGAAAAACAAAATAGTAAGATAATTAGAAGTATAGATATTATTTTCTTCCTTCTACTTTGTCTTATTTTTCAAATTTCTCTTAATGGACATATGTAATTTTCATAACAGAAAAAAAAGACTATCTACTAAAGGAAAAATGACACAAAATTTTCAATCCTAATATCCAATGGGAGTCATCACTCAATCAAACTGGAAAAGTTGATTAAACAAAAAGAAAATTTTTTCCTACTGAAATTTGTTTTCACAGTTATGCAGCAGCTAGGATTACCAGACTGGAATAGTTCAGAGACAATACTCGGCAGTAGTAAAAGAAAGTCCATATTCTTCCCTATAAATACATACAGTTTCCAAAAGAAATAGAAAAAAGACTGAATAAGATTGATGGGTGTTTCTATGAAAGAGCTTGATAGACTTAACAAAATTTACTGAAGCTCAAGAAAGTATAAAATGGAATGTGATGCACAAAAAGTTGATGGTCAAGAACCATTTAAAATCTAGAGATGTCAAAGAAACATCCAGGCTGAAAGGGTACTCTCACTGAGCATCTGAACCCACATTGCTCTAATGCAAAAGTATAAGTTCAGAAGATGTCAAGGAAATAAAATGTTAATAAAAACTGATAATGAGCCTATTTGTTAATGGTGACACAAACCATAATCCTGGCAGCCTGTAAGATCTCACAGGGAATCTTGAGCTGAGAATCAGGAGACTAGGCTGGTAGCAGAGAGTTCATTTTCTTTTCTGCTCAGTTCTCTCACAGATATCCAAAGGTGGTGTACTAAAGCAATGTCATTCAAAAGAAATAGAATGCTAGCCACAAATGTGAGTCATGTAAGTAATTTTCAAATTTTCTAGTAATCACATTCAAAAAAATTTTTTTAAACTGAGAGCTTTTCCCTTAAGGTCAGGAACAAGACAAGGATGTCCACTCTCACCATTTTTATTCAACAGAGTACTACAACTCCAAGCCACAGCAATCAGGCAACAAAAAGGAAAAGGGATCTAAAAATGATCAGGAAGAAGTAAAATTTTCACGATTTGCAGATGACATAATACTATATGTAGCAAACCCTCGACTCTACCAGAAAACTAGAACTGATAAATGAATTCAGTAAAGTTTCAGGATACGAAATGAATGTACAGAAATCTGTTGCATTCTTATATGCTAACAATGAAGTAGCAGAAAGAGAAATTAAGAAAACTGTCCCATTTATAATTCTACAAAAATAATAAAATACCTAGGAATAAATTTAACCAAGGAGCATTACAGAATTATTTCTACGTAAGGATATTTATTATGTGGAAAAACTATGCTTACCATTTTAAAAATTAACATAATTCCCTTCCTTGGATATCTTTTAAAATTAAAGAAATATAGAAATAAAGATACATATATGGACATAGGGATGGCTTCAGTTAGGAGTTCTCAACTCTAGGTGCATAAAATCACCTTGGAACCTTAAAAAACACTGGGATCTCAACTCCAAGACCCTCATCTAATTAAGCTGGAGTGTCTCTGGGGCTCTGATACAATGTGCAGTCCAGGTTGAAGTCCAGGTTGAAAACCTGCAGAGGTCATCTAATCTATCACAAACCCTCCCATTGTCCCTCACCTGCCCAGTCGCTCCCAGCCTGGTCAAGAATGTTAGCACAGGGTGCCTGGGTGGCTCAGTGGGTTAAGCCGCTGCCTTCGGCTCAGGTCATGATCTCAGGGTCCTGGGATCGAGTCCCACATCGGGCTCTCTGCTCAGCGGGGAGCCTGCTTCCCTCTCTCTCTCTCTCTCTCCCTGCCTCTCTGTCTACTTGTGATCTCTCTCTGTCATATAAATAAATAAAATCTTTAAAAAAAAAAAAAAAGAATGTTAGCACAACTTGAGACACCCTCTCAAGAAACACTGAGATAGCTACTGGTGTTTATACATGCCACTAGTAAATGGTACAGTAGTCCCCCCTTATCTGCAAGGGAAACATTCTGAGACCCCCAGTGGATGCCTAAAACCACAGATAGTACCAAACCCTGTACTATATTTTTTCCTATACATACATATATACAATAAAGTTTAATTTATAAATTAGACACAGTAAGAGATAACTATATAATATATATAAACTATATATAATATATTATATATAATAGTTATATATAACTATTATATATAATATATAATAACAATAACTAATAAAATAAAACAATTATAACAATACACTTAATAAAAGTTACATGAACATGGTCTCTCTATCTCTCTCAAAATATCCTATTGAACTCACCCTTCTTCTTGTGATGGGGTGAGATGATAAAATGCCTACATGATGAGAGGAAGTGAAGTAAATGACATAGGCACTGTGATGTAGCATTAGGCTACTATTGACCTTCTGATGATATGTCAGAAGGGGGATCACCTGCTTCCAGACCATGGTTGAGCACGGGTAACTGAAGTCACGGAAAGCAAAAGTGCAGGGAAATAGGGGGCTACTGTATCTCATAGCCTGGGGCAAAAATGTGGACTTCCTATTCAGCAGTCCCATTAATTTCTACAATACAGAATCATGCCACCTCTACTTAGTTTTAAAACTAAAGTCAGAAAATTTTGTTAAAGACTAATATAACATGTATCTCTTAAGCACGTTCACCTAACAGATTTCAAATACAGAAGACTGGTCCTAATCCGAAAGGAATATGAGTAACAAAACAAAACAAAAATTGAAAAGGTTATAAAAGGAAGGGTTTTATCACTCTTATTTTGTGACTTAGGTTTACAGTGCTTATCATTACAGCTTACACAACACTAAGAACATAGATGAGTAATGCGTATAATAGAAATGTATATTACATACAGATAAACTACATCTATATTATGTAATTATGTTTATATTCCTACAATTGTATACAAAGCCCTTCAAATACAAAATAAATAGTGTAGTCCATACTTACACATCACTCATGAATGGGAAGAATTCTAATTTAGGCTCTTACTTCCATGGGACCCTGAACAAGTCACTCCCTTTCAGGACCTTAATCTCTTCATCTCTAGAAAGGAGCACTATTAGCCACATCTTGGGTTTGTTTTTTTTTTTAAAGATTCTTTTTTTTTTAAGATTTTATTTATTTACTTGACAGACAGAGATCACAAGTAGGCAGAGAAGCAGGCAGAGAGAGAGGAGGAAGCAGGCTCCCTGCTGAGCAGAGAGCCCGATGTGGGGCTCGATCCCAGGACCCTGGGATCATGACCTGAGCCAAAGGCAGAGGCTTTAAACCCACTGAGCCACCCAGGCCCTTTTTTTTTTTTAATGAAAGTTAAATGGGGAAGCCCTAGAGCTCCCACATGGTAGTTACTCAATAAATATGTATTGAATCTGAATGTAGCTGCCCACCTTCCTCACTTCTGAACACAGCAGGAGAGAACTACAGCCTAGAAGGAAAATTAATAGCTCAAAGTCAAACAGTGATCACTGACATGGAGCCAGATTTCCTGACTGGTGCTTTCACTGTTTGACTGTTTCACCTCCTTCCCCTCAAATATGTCGACCATGAGGATGAGGATGCCTCCCAAGTCTAAGACTTCCTGCCAAAGGAGGCCACAAGTACCTGGCTGTACCCACCCTACTATGACACTCACCTCTGGCAACACCTGGACTTCTCTGATGCACTCCAGGCATCTTACTTCATTCCTGGATCAGGACCCACAGGTGCCAAGGATAGACCCAAAAACATTTCCTAATATTTTCCATTAACATTGCAATAGGATCTAGTACATGTTAACTGCTGTTTCACATCAGGTTCCCTAGAAACAGATCCTGAGATAAGGATTCATGTGCAAATGATTCATTAGGGAAGTATTTCCAGGAGAAACTGGCAAGAGAAGGACAAAGCCACACAGGGTGTGACTGCAGACAAAGTCCCATCCTCTGTCTGATCTCAAGGAGTGCTTAAGAGTACAAATTAACCTCAGAGCTTGCTCAACTTGAGGCAGGGGCACTGCTCTTTTATACTCTTGCACCCATCAGCCTTCGGCTCCTGTAACTCAAGGGCACTGCTTGAAGAAAACAACAGATGCAAGCACTTACGAGCAATGCACAGAGAAGCTGGAGATGAGCATAGAAGACAGTGGAGATCTAGGCAGAACCCCAACAGTATCCTCTGCAACCACCAGCTCCAAGGGAGGACACCAAACTCTCTGGGCTATCTCAGATCTGAGCCCATTTGATTGCTCCAATTTTTCAAAATCTAAAAAGTAGAAAGCCAGTCTCCATAGCCTGAGTACACTGTACAAAGACCACCACCCCAGCCACTGTAATTGGCCAACAATGGAACTCAGCAAAATTAGACACATCAAGCTCCTCTGGAAGATTGTTCTTTCAGAAGTTGTTCTTTCAGAAGTTGTTACTGCTCAGTTTGAAAATTAAATAAACATCATGCTAGGCTCAAGAGAAGTCAGACACAGATGTGTTCAAGAGATAAACATACTTTATATGAGATGATCCTTGAAAGGAATAAGATTTATTATCAATTGTTCCTTGAGGAATTAGTCATATCATATTAATGGCAGATCTAAGACACAGAGCCATAAGACTTGAGAAAGTCCAGATATGCAACAGCACAGGTCAAAGCCACACACCACATTAGCTTACAAAGATTCACCACCTCTTAGAAACTTGCTCTAGAATATAGAATTATTTAGGGTCAAGACTAAACTCATCCTCAAAGTCCCTCTGAGCACAAAATCCATGCTTTTAAACATCATACTACAGTGGCAACAATTAAAACCTGCTAACACTGGAAATGAACCACATGGTTCCAGGCGTCTTCATGGCTTATTCATGTCACACAGGAATCACACTTTCAGAGGCTCTATCTTTACACTATAATTTCAAAGCATGATCACTTTACTTCATTATGCATTTAACACTATTTTCTAAAACAAGCAAATGCAGAAAAACTGTATGTATTCATTATGTTATTAGTGATCAGTCAACATTTTAGTTATGGAAAGGGACTAATTACTTCAATCCTACCAATTACTGTCTAGATTATACCTGGTCCCTCTTGATATCTTTATCATTTCTTGAAATTTCCCATCCTATGTAATTAATTAATTTATTTAATTTAATTCATTTTAAAGGGTTATATATAACCCTTTTTATAAAGGGTTATATAAAACCCTTTAAAAACTGTATTCTTGGGGCACCTGGGTGGCTCAGTGGGTTAAGCCGCTGCCTTCGGCTCAGGTCATGATCTCAGGGTCCTGGGATCGAGTCCCACATCGGGCTCTCTGCTCCGCGGGGAGCCTGCTTCCTTCTCTCTCTCTCTCTGCCTGCCTCTCTGTCTACTTGTGGTCTCTCTCTGTCAAATAAATAAATAAAATCTTTAAAAAAAAAAACTGTATTCTTCACATTGAATCTAAATGATTCAAAATCACCAGCAAATGTGATTGACTGCCAGAATGAAGTATATTGTAAGGTTACTTTGTCACATGTTATTGTTAGCAGAAAAGGGACAAAGAATAAGAAACAATGAAATAAAGGCTTGAAATTCACTTTTGCTAACTATTCTGGAGGTGTTTCTTTTATTAGTGTGTAAAGACTGTTTTAAAGAATTTCAAATTCAAGAATCATTCTCATAAATATTTATCAATTTAACATTATATGTTTATAAAAAAAATTGGAAGGGGAAGCGAACCATAAGAGACTATGGACTCTGAAAAACAACCTGAGGGTTTTGAAGGGGCGGGGGTGGGAGGTTGGGGGAACCAGGTGGTGGGTAATAGGGAGGGCACGTATTGCATGGAGCACTGGGTGTTGTGCAAAAACAATGAGTACTGTTACGCTGAAAAAAAAAATTTTTTTTTAAAAAGTAATGAAAATCTGTGTTTTGGTGGATAATCCATTCTAAATTCAACTACCAAGTAAATGCAAGATTCTTATCACTATCACTTGATACAGTAATGTGTCAAAGTCTCTTATCAATATTTCCCAGAAATTTACTAATTAAATAAGTAAATATTTATGAGATGTCGACTATATACAAGACATAGCATAAGTGCCTATTTTAAGTAGTATGAGATCTAAAAATGAAGTAATAGTGATGTGTCTGTGTTCCACAAAACAAACTTCATAGGGATTGGAAGTTGGATGAGTAGCACAAGCAAGAAATGAAGATAAAATTGACTTACGTTGTAATTGTTAACAAATTGAAAGGGAAAAGTAACATGTACTTAATTAAAAGAGAAAACCACCAAATGTCAAGACTTGTTTTGTGGTCCCAGAAATCTTAAAAATTGGTATTTACCCCAAAGATACAGATGTAGTGAAAAGAAGGGCCATCTGTACCCCAACGTTTATTGCAGCAATGGCTACGGTCGCCAAACTGTGGAAAGAACCAAGATGCCCTTCAATGGATGAATGGATAAGGAAGATGTGGTCCATATACACAATGGAGTATTATGCCTCCATCAGAAAGGATGAATACCCAACTTTTGTAGCAACATGGACGGGACTGGAAGAGATTATGCTGAGCAAAATAAGTCAAGCAGAGAGAGTCAAGTATCATATGGTCTCACTTATTTGTGGAGCATAACAAATAACATGGAGGACATGGGGAGATGGAGAGGAGAGGGAGTTGAGGGAAACTGGAAGGGGAGATGAACCATGAGAGACTATGGACTCTGAAAAACAACCAGAGGGTTTTGAAGGGGCAGGGGGGTGGGAGGTTGAGGAACCAGGTGATGGGTAATAGGGAGGGCACATACTGCATGGAGCACTGGGTGTGATGCCAAAACAATGAGCACTGTTATGCTGTAAATAAACAAATAAAATAAAATAAAATAAAAATACTTTATGAAAAAAAAATAATGCAAAGAATTCATTTCTTACTTGCTGTCGATGAGCACCTCAGATAGCCGATTATTCACTTGGTTATCACTCTTATGGCGAAACTGAAAGTCAAAATGTTTGTGAAAAAACATATTTAATCATACTTTATCAGCACAAATAGGAGCACTAAAAATACTCTGAGATCATCTGTTTGGACAGTATTACCATCAATCCAAAATTAGCAAAGTTTATGCTCACCTGGAACCCAGGTCCATGTGTCCTAAATCTGAATCAATACCCTTCTCACAAACCCTGGGGGTTACCAATGGAACAAGTCTAGCCACATGCTCTTCTAATTCCCACACATTTTTAAGTGCTTCTAAGACAATATGCTCTTTACTCTGCCACACAGTTCCAGAGAAAACTATACATTTTGAGATCTTCAACAAGGAAAGGAGCCTTCCATTTCTCTCACATATGTGCTCAGTACTTCATGAAACATTAGTCATTCTTTTTTTTTTAATATTTTATTTATTTGACAGAGAGAAATCACAACTAGGCAGAGAGGCAGGCAGAGAAAGAGGAGGAAGCAGGCTCCCCGCGGAGCAGAGAGCCCGATGTGGGGCTCAATCCCAGGACCCTGGGATCATGACCTAAGCTGAAGGCAGAGGCTTTAACCCACTGAGCCACCCAGGCGCCCCGAAACATTAGTCATTCTTTTTTATGGATTTCTTTGAAACCAGTAAGTTACTTGTAATAACATGTATTTTTATTCTCCAGAAATTCTAACTGTTAACAGTAATCTTATGAAACACTGGTTATTTAAAACAAAACTCACTGTTATGATGTAAATAAACAACAACAAAAAAAAGACTGATGAATCACAGACTTATACCTCTGAAACCAATAACACATTATATGTTAATTAATTGAATTTAAATTTAAAAAATAAAATAAAATAAAATGCTTGAAAAGAAACAAAAGAGAACAAATCTGGAATAACACACTGCCTGATTTCAAATGATACTTCAAAGCTGAAGTAATCAAAACAGCGTGGTATTGGCACAAAACACACACAGGTCAATGGAACTGTATAGAAAGCACAGAGATAAAGCCATTTATATATGGTCAATTAATTTTCAGCAAAAGAGGCAAGAATATACATGGGGAAAGCAGTCTCTTCAAGAAGTGGTGTGGGGAAAACTGGACAGCTACATGCAAAAGAATGAAACGGAACCACTATCTTATACCATATAAAAAAATTAACTCAAAAAGGATTGAAGACTTAACATAGACCTGAAACTATATTAATCCTAGAAGGAAACATAGGCAGTAAGCTCTTTGACATCGGTAATGTTCTTTTAGATCAGACTCCAAAGGCAAGGGAAACAAAAGCAAAAACAAACAAATGGGACTAAGTCCAACTAAAAGCTTCTGTACAGCAAAGGAAACCATACGACAATGAAAAGGCAACTTACTGAGTGAGAGTAGATATTTACAAAACGTATATCCAATAGCAGCTAACATCCAAAATATTTAGAGAACTCATACAACTTAGTAACAACCACCACCACAACAAAATAAGCAATCTGATTTTAAAATGGGCAGACATAGACATTTCTAGACATTTTTTCCAAAGAAAATATATGCATGGCCGGCAGGTACATGAAAAGATACACAACATCACTGATCTTCAGCGAAATGCAAATCAAAATCACGATGAGATATCACCTCACATCTGTCAGAAGGGCTGGTATCAAAAAAAAAAAAAACAACAGGAAATAGTGTTGGTGAGGGTGTGGGAAAAAAGAGAACCCTCATGCATTGTTGATGGGAATGTAAATTGGTGCAACCACAATACAGAGATTCCTCAAAAAAGTCAACATAGAACTACAATATAATCCAGCAATTCCACTACTATCTACCCGAAGAAACTGAAAACACTAATTCAAAAAGATATATGTAGCCCTATGTTCATTGCAGCATTATTTACCAAGTGTCAATCAACATATGAGTGGATAAAGATGTGGTACCTGTACAATGAAATATTACTCAGCCACAAAAAAGAATGACCTTGCCATTTGCAACGACATAGATGGACCTTGAGAGTATTAACCCAAGTGAAATACTTCAGGCAGACAAATACTGCCTAATTTTACTTACATGTGCAATCTAAAAAAATAAAACAAATGAACAAATAAAACCTAGACCGATAGACACAGAAAAGAGATCGATGGTTGCCAGAGGGGTGAACAGCTGTAGGGGGAGTAGGGAGGGAGACTGGAAATGGTAAAAGGGATCAAGACATAAAAACTTCCAGTTACAAAATAATTAAGTCATGGGGATGCAATGTACTGCATGGGGAATATAGTCAATAATATCATATTAACTTTGTATGGTGACAGATGATGTGACCAGACTTCTTGTGGTGGTCATTTCACAATGCATACAATTGTCAAATCACTATGTTGTACACCTGAAACTAATATAGTATTGTATATCAGTTATGCCTCAATTAAAAATTTTTTCAAATAAATAACTGATTTTTAAAAAATGCAATACCGAACCACATTTTGTATGGATTTGTTTTTTTATGTCCAAGTGATACCATTTCTTATTGTATATTCCAGTAATGTAAACATCATATACTGCTTAGAAGAATCCAAGTATTATGAGCACTCTATTAAACTCATAAGTTAACAGCCATTCAGATAAGACTACCATCAAAATTAGTGCATTTTCATTTAAAAAATCAAAAATGTTATATTAATATCACAATATGTAAAATGTTTCAACCAGTCCTCCACTTTTTCAATTTCCTTCCCAAACCTATCCCAGTCTCTCTACTATGCTATGCCCAGTGTATGCAATGACCCAGATGGCCAGGTATAAGTCAGTGGATATTATCAGGACAAATACAATACTTAGCATTTTCTAACATGAAGACATTTATAATATCAGTAGAGAACTAAATTAACTCAGCCCATCCTTGGTATGCAAGCTTCTCCTTCCCAATAGAACAACAGAAATATTATTTTGTCTGAGTATAGCATTGGATGAGGGTGTTGGATATACTACATTTGTTCCTCTGTATCCACACTCCATCTTCTCCACTCGCCTTGTTATGGGAAGCTGACCCATAAGGTCCTTACCCTCTGGCTCCTGGTTTGATTTGGCCAATAGGTTGTTCTGGCAGATCAGAGTAGCCAGAGGAGAGTGAAATGTGATATTTCCCCACCCCCTGGCTTCCTTCAAGCTAACTTAGCTTGAAGGCAGCACCAGCTGTCATGAGCAGAAGTCAGATAGAGGTAATTGCTTCCTCCCATTGTCCCTTCAGACAGAGTAGTATTGCCCTCCATGTTGCTAAACTATGTGCTTTTCTTTGACAACTTTTCTTTTGCCCTTTTGTAAATAGCACCTTTGTTATTAATCTTTCTCCAACCTTACTCATTTCAGGGTGACATCTCTTTCCTGCCAAGACCCTGACTGATAAATATATCTGGTTATTGAACCCATACATATTATTTTTTAAAAAAAAGCATATTCAGAATTAAACACGGTAGAGACAAAAGGAGATTTAGGATTTAGTCGCATCTCTATCTAACCTGAAAATAACCCCCTAAATTGACTAGCTGGGAATCACAGAAAAGGACCGATTAGTTCACCCCCTGAAAGCTGAGCTGCCTATTCTCTGGGCCTCAAAATAAGCCACTCTCACTTCAGTTCAGATTTTGCCAAGAAGTCTTCGTATTGGAACAGAATCTGGTAGGACTAGAAATGGTAATCTCATGCCCAGGCTGACTCTTCTTGACAATTTCTACTCTAACAACAGATATAAAAGCTTAGAGAGGAACAGCAGAGGAACTCCCTCCTTAGAAGGGGGCAGAGGACTAGCATTGATTGTATACCCATTATGAGACAGGCGTGTGCAAAGTGCTTTACACACAGCATCTCATTTTGTCCTTCCAACAGTTCTGGTGTCATTAGCCACAGGATACAGACAAGGAAGGATTCAGAGAAGTGGTTTTTACTCATATAATACTGTTAGAACATAGCAGGATAATGTGTCTTTCTTCCAAGTCCATGTTCTTTCTACTTTACCATTTTGCTCTACCATTAAGTGTGACTATATTGAATAAGACATTTAAAACCAATATGTAGAAACTCAAGCATCTAAATAAATACTATTTCCCTGAAAGATCAGATATTGTGGAAAAGACACACATTTACTCCAAAGTTGTCCTTACAGAAATCATTATTAAAATTTTGTCTCCTAGAACTACTCAGAGCATTCTTTGGAATGCCATCTTATTTTTTCCCAAAATGGAGCTATTTACCCTTAGAAAAGACATGAAGGGATGTCTTGTGCTTGGAAAAATGCAAAATGCAAAAGCTTTTCTTAGAAAGCAGGTAAGGTAAGTATGTTTTTAGGGGCTGAGAAATGGCATTTGTTTCCAAAGCTGGGTGAACACAACATTACAAGATTGGCTTTATTCTGTACCTTGTACACTCATCATGAAGGCAATTCTGTATGAGGAGTTCCAATGTACTTTGAACAATGGCAACCTCACAGGAATGAATAAATTCCAATATCATCACTTTTAAGTGACATGATTCATTAGTATGAACGGGTCCTATGTGTAAAAAAAATCCTGCCTCAAAGGTTATAGTCACAATATGAACCATGAAATACATGAGGTACTTCATTAAAAATGAAGAGAGTCATAATTATCTGTCCTACAGAAACATGGTATATGAAGACAAATACATTATGTACATGGATAATTTTCAAATGAGTCACATCAAATTGTTGATTTGTCAAAAAATTATACATAAAACAACTATGATGAAGGATCATATGAACCAACTTGATAAGTACAAATCTCCCTACCTCACTTTCCCATATTCAACCACTTTCAGTAGGGCAGGGTTCCCACAATCTCTATGAAGCCTTCCCTAATTCTCCTTCACACACTCCGCCTCCACTACCAACTAGCCTTTGAATGGCATCTTCTTCCCACAAAGAACAAAGGTGCTTTGTTTTTGTATTATGACTCATAAATTTTTTACATCAGATTATTGTTATTCGTGTACATGTCTCATCTTCTCTTGCTGGATTTTACACTTATTTTTTAACTTCAGATTCTGTGTATGTTTTAGTTTTGCATCCCCCATATAGCTTAGCACAGAGGGGTCTGCATAAAGGCCAGTGTTCCAAAGCCAAACCAATTCAGGTAGACTATAAGTTAAAACCTAGAACCACTACTGTTCTACAAAGCCAGTAATAAAGATAAGAAGGATTCACAAAAATACTCAGTCTAAAAGAAGAAAAATGGAACAAAGAACCAATGAGGCATACAGAAACCCGGAACAAGATGATAGATTTAAACCCTAATCATAATGATATTCACATTAAATGTAAATGGGTTAAACATTCTAATTAGGAGATTTTCGGAGTTGCCTGGGTGGCTCAGTCATTAAGCATCTGCCTTCAGCTCAACCCATGACCTCGGAGTCCTGGGATGGAGCCCTACATCTCCCTGCTCCATGTGGAGCCTGCTTCTCCCTCTCCCACTCTCCCTGCTTGTGTCCCCTCTCTTGCTGTCTCTCTGTCAAATAAATAAGATTTTTTTTAAAGATTTTCAGACTATATAAACATCATTACCTAGTTATATGCCATCTACAAGACACCCACTTTAAAGACATAGATAAGTTAAAAATAGACAACAGGACATATAGGTATGAGTTCACAGGAGAAGCCTAGGCTAGGAATATAAATATGTAAGTCATTGGGATACAGACAGTTATTGAGGCTAGGGCACCCAGGGTGAGATATAAAGTTTCTACATTTAGAATGTTTGGTTTATGTAAGACCATGTTTTAAATCTTTGTGTTTTAATGACCTCCCTTGGCTTATGCAGACTTCAAAATTCTCTATTGTTTTAGACTTCACTTGTTTACATTAATTGCCTGACTTCTGAAGTGATTTGATTTTCAACTCATGCTATAATGAGCATAGGATGTGAGAGTACCTAACGTCTACCAATTCCTAAAGCTTAGAGAAAAACGTATGATATAGGATAAATAATACTTCACTGGGTAGAAGCAAGTTTGTGTTCTAATTCTGGTCTTACCAGAATTAGTATAATCATTAGCAAATCACTAGTTCTTTAGAGTCTTTGGTTTCTTCATCTGTAAAATGAGGGAGTAAGTCTAATTATTTAAGCCCTCCTGCTTTCAACATAAATGGGCTCTGGTTCTACGACATCTGGATTAGTCACTAAAGAAATAGCAAAAGAGTTTTATTTAATACCGATCAAAAGAGCTCCACTCAAAAATTCCAAATGGATCCCAATTTTTTATTTTTGAGAAGTCACAATTGAAATTGAGACCTCAAAAATGCTCAAAAGCAAATACTTACATAGTCATCTGTGGCATCTTTGACAGCTGTCATAGTTATCACCAGGACCAAAGGCACAATGGTGGTAAACCAGGTCAAGGAGGAGATTTCTGGAATCAGCTAAAACAAACATTTCAAATAGTTTAGGGCTTTTAAGTTAGGAAATATATCTTCCAAATTTTGTCATAATATAAGACTCACAGAAAGTAATGGGATTATATTCAGTTATTTGTATAAATGCAGAATAACTTTCAATAACTAAGTATTTGCATTCACTTATAAGACACACAGAAGTATCATTGAACCAATTTTTAGGCTACTTGACAAAAAATAAAATTTTTATACCAACTTGAGAAGTAAACTTCTTGAAATCTTTCAGATAATCTTTTCCCAGGACATATGTCACTTGTCTTTTCTCTGCTTCTCATCTCAGCTTTTAACAATTTTACTAACTTCTCACCAATTCCAAAAGAGAGTTTCTTTGAGTATATACTTTATACCAAAGATTGTGCCAAGTACTTTCCATATTTTATGTCATTTGACCCTCAGAAATTTCATTCAGTTAGATTCTCTACCAGATCTCTTTTGCACACACCCATAGGATTTATATTCCATGTAAAGAGCACCCCCAGCGCACAACATAGAATACATTGTGAATAGTGCCCTAGAGTCGGGAAATGCTGCAGTCCTAGATATCACTTTCCCATTTTGTAAATAAGTACCTGAGAGGTCATCCTGCTGGGTCAAGAACATACACTGCTAAAATTTGAACCTTAGATCTATTTGACTCCAAAGCCACCCGCATGAGACATAATGATAGTTGACAGAACTCTCTTAGAAAGGTGGTTTTCAAATGGGGTTTGATACGGAGCTGCTTTAGAGCCATCAGGTAGGAAAGAGTGGGGTGAGTGTGGTCAGTATGTGGAGATTAGACACCATCAAAAACAGCTCTAAATTAAATCAATCTTATACAATAGCTTCCATATAATATAAAATTTTAAAAAACCTTAAAAGGCTCTGAGGTACCAATAAAAACATTGGCCTGAGTGGCAGAAAAGCTGGATTCTAGTCCTAGTTCTATCATTGAATCATGATAAAAGATTTATACATTACTTATCCTTTTTGGGTCTCATTTCCTAATAAACAGAAGAAAGGAACCTGCACCAAACCATCCCAAAGTCTCCTTCCAGATAAAAAATTCTGTGAACAAGAGCCTTTCACTATACATAAGAAAGCCATTAAAAAAATGAGCTCAAAATTCTGGAATGATGTAGAGTTATAAAGAAACAAAAAGCAAATTCATAAGGGGGAAAAAGGAAAGAGATCTTGGATTCCAAACTCTTTTCAATAAATTGTAAGGTATACATCAATTGTGGAGTTTTTGTTGTTGTTGTTTTGTTTTGTTGTGCCTGTTGAGCATCCATTTCTTCTTGAGTATATCTTTGTATACTTTGTATACAATGTTGGCAGAATCGATCCATTCTGGCTCTAAACTTTGGCCTGTGATCTAGGTCAAGACAACTACTATTACAAATTCTTGGCCATCATGATTATTTAGTTAATGAATAGGGATGTAACTCAGCATGGTCCAATGAGAGCTAATCACAAGATTTGCCGGAACAATCAAAAAGAAATTCATTCTATTTTTTTTAGTCCCCTTCTCACTCTCTCTCTTTATTATTATTTTTTTTATTTCTTATTTTTTCTATAAACATATATTTTTATACCCAGGGGTACAGGTCTGTGAATCGCCAGGTTTAGACAATTCACAGCACTCACGATAGCACATACCCTCCCCAGTGTCCATAACCCCCTCCCCCTCTCCCAACCCCACCTCCCCCCAGCAACCCCCAGTTTGTTTTGTGAGATTAAGAGTCATTTATAGTTTGCCTCCCTCCCAATCCCATCTTGTTTCATTTATTCTTCTCCTATCCACCTAACCCCCCATGTTGCATCTCCACGTCTTCATATCAGGGAGATCATATGATAGTTGTCTTTCTCCGATTGACTTATTTCACTAAGCATGATACCCTCTAGTTCCATCCACGTCGTCGCAAATGGCAAGATTTCATTTCTTTTGATGGCTGCATAGTATTCCATTGTGTAAATATACCACATCTTCTTTATCCATTCATCTGTTGATGGACATCTAGGTTCTTTCCATAGTTTGGCTATTGTAGACATTGCTGCTATAAACATTAGGGTACACGTGCCCCTTCGGATCACTGCGTTTGTATCTGTAGGGTAAATACCCAGTGGTGCAATTGCTGGGTCATAGGGTAGTTCTATTTTCAACATTTTGAGGAACCTCCATGCTGTTTTCCAGAGTGGTTGCACCAGCTTGCATTCCCACCAACAGTGTAGGAGGGTTTCCCTTTCTCCGCATCCTCGCCAGCATCTCTCATTTCCTGACTTGTTAATTTTAGCCATTCTGACTGGTGTGAGGTGATATCTCATTGTGGTTTTGATTTGTATTTCCCTGATGCCGAGTGATGTGGAGCACTTTTTCATGTGTCTGTTGGCCATCTGGATGTCTTCTTTGCAGAAATGTCTGTTCATGTCCTCTGCCCATTTCTTGATTGGATTGTTTGTTCTTTGGGTGTTGAGTTTGCTAAGTTCCTTATAAATTTTGGATACTAGCCCTTTATCTGATATGTCGGTTGCAAATATCTTCTCCCATGCTGTCAGTTGTCTTTTGGTTTTGTTAACTGTTCCCTTTGCTGTGCAAAAGCTTTTGATCTTGATGAAATCCCAATAGTTCATTTTTGCCCTTGCTTCCCTTGCCTTTGCCGTTGTTCCTAGGAAGATGTTGCTGTGACTGAGGTCAAAGAGGTTGCTGCCTGCGTTCTCCTCAAGGATTTTGATGGATTCCTTTCTCACATTGAGGTCCTTCATCCATTTGGAGTCTATTTTCGTGTGTGGTGTAAGGAAGTGGTCCAATTTCATTTTTCTGCATGTGGCTGTCCAATTTTCCCAACACCATTTATTGAAGAGGCTGTCTTTTTTCCATTGGACATTCTTTCCTGCTTTGTCGAAGATGAGTTGACCATAGAGTTGAGGGTCTATTTCTGGGCTCTCTATTCTGTTCCATTGATCTATGTGTCTGTTTTTGTGCCAGTACCATGCTGTCTTGATGATGACAGATTTGTAATAGAGCTTGAAGTCTGGAATTGTGATGCCACCAACTTTGGCTTTCTTTTTCAATATTCCTTTGGCTATTCGAGGTCTTTTCTGGTTCCATAAAAATTTTAGGATTATTTGTAACATTTCTTTGAAAAAAAAAAAAACAGATGGTATTTTGATAGGGATTGCATTAAATGTGTAGATTGCTTTAGGTAGCATAGACATTTTCACAATATTTATTCTTCCAATCCAGGAGCATGGAACATTTTTCCATTTCTTTGTGTCTTCCTCAATTTCTTTCATGAGTACTTTATAGTTTTCTGCATATAGATTCTTAGTCTCTTTGGTTAGGTTTATTCCTAGGTATCTTATAGCTTTGGGTGCAATTGTAAATGGGATTGACTCCTTAATTTCTTTCTGTCTTGTTGTTGGTGTACAGAAATGCAACTGATTTCTGTGCATTGATTTTATATCCTGACACTTTACTGAATTCCTGTACAAGTTCTAGCAGTTTTGGGGTGGACTCTTTTGGGTTTTCCACATATAGTATCATATCATCTGCGAAGAGTGATAGTTTGACTTCTTCTTTGCCAATTTGGATGCCTTTAATTTCTTTTTGTTGTCTGATTGCTGAAGCTAGGACTTCTAGTACTATGTTGAATAGCAGTGGTGATAATGGACATCCCTGCCGTGTTCCTGACCTTAGAGGAAAAGCTTTCAGTTTTTCTCCATTGTGAATGATACTTGCGGTGGGTTTTTCATAGATGGCTTTGATAATATTGAGGTATGTGCCCTCTATCCCTACACTTTGGAGAGTTTTGATCAGGAAGGGATGCTGTACTTTGTCAAATGCTTTTTCAGCATCTATGGAGAGTATCATATGGTTCTTGTTCTTTCTTTTATTAATGTGTTCTATCACATTGATTGATTTGCAGATGGTGAACCAACCCTGCAGCCCTGGAATCAATCCCACTTGATCGTGGTGAATAATCCTTTTAATGTACTGTTGAATCCTATTGGCTAGTATTTTGGCGAGAATTTTTGCATCTGTGTTCATCAAGGATATTGGTCTGTAGTTCTCTTTTTTGGTGGGATCCTTGTCTGGTTTTGGGATCAAGGTAATGTTGGCCTCATAAAATGAGTTTGGAAGTTTTCCTTCCATTTCTATTTTTTGGAACTGTTTCAGGAGAATAGGAATGAGTTCTTCTTTAAATGTTTCGTAGAATTCCCCTGGGAAGCCATCTGGCCCTGGGCTTTTGTTTGTTTGAAGATTTTTGATGACTGTTTCAATCTCCTTACTGGTAATGGGCCTGTTCAGGTTTTCTATTTCTTCCAGGTTCAGGTGTGGTAGTTTATATGTCTCTAGGAATGCATCCATTTCTTCAAGATTGTCAAATTTGTTAGAGTTGCTCATAGTATGTTCTTATAATTGTCTGTATTTCTTTGGTGTTAGTTGTGATCTTTCCTCGTTCATTCATGATTTTATTGATTTGGGTCCTTTCTCTTTTCTTTTTGATAAGTCTGGACAGGGGTTTATCAATCTTATTGATTCTTTCAAAGAACCAGCTCCTAGTTTCATTGATTTTTTCTATTTTTTTTTGTTTCTATTTCATTGATTTCTGCTCTGATCTTTATTTCTCTTCTCCTGCTGGGTTTAGGGTTTCTTTCTTGTTCTTTCTCCAGCTCCTTTACGTGTAGGGTTAGGTTGTATACTTGAGACCTTTCTTGTTTCTTGAGAAAGGCTTGTACCGCTATATATTTTCCTCTCAGGACTGCCTTTGCTGTGTCCCACAGATTTTGAACTGTTGTGTTTTTGTTATCATTTGTTTCCATGATTTTTTTCAATTCTTCTTTAATTTCCTGGTTGACCCATTCATTCTTTAGAAGGATGCTGTTTAGTCTCCATGTATTTCGGTTCTTTCCAGCTTTCCTCTTGTGATTGAGTTCTAGCTTCAGAGCATTGTGGTCTGAAAATATGCAGGGAATGATCCCAATCTTTTGATACCGTTTGAGACCTGATTTGTGACCCAGGATGTCATCTATTCTGGAGAATGTTCTATGTGCACTAGAGAAGAATGTGTATTCTGTTGCTTTGCGATGAAATGTTCTGAATAGATCTGTGATGTCCATCTGGTCCAGTGTGTCATTTAAGGCCTTTATTTCCTTGTTGATCTTTTGCTTGGATGATCTGTCCATTTCAGTGAGGGGAATGTTCAAGTCCCCTACCATTATTGTATTATTATTGATGTTTCTTTGATTTTGTTATTAATTGGTTTATATAGTTGGCTGCTCCCACGTTAGGGGCATAGATATTTAAAATTGTTAGATCTTCTTGTTGGACAGACCCTTTGAGTATGATATAGTGTCCTTCCTCATCTCTTATTATAGTCTTTGGCTTAAAATCTAATTGATCTGATAGAAGGATTGCCACCCCAGCTTTCTTCTGATGCCCATTAGCATGGTAAATTGTTTTCCACCCCCTCACTTTAAATCTGGAGGTGTCTTCGCATCTAAAATGAGTTTCTTGTAGGCAACATATTGATGGGTTTTGGTTTTTTATCCATTCTGATACCCGGTGTCTTTTGACTGGGGCATTTAGCCCATTAACATTCAGGGTAACTATTAAGAGATATGAATTTAGTGCCATTATTAGCCTTTAAGGTGACTGTTACTATATATTGTCTCTGTACCTTTCTGATCTACTACTTTAGGTTCTCTCTTTGCTTAGAGGACCCCTTTCAATATTTCCTGTAGAGCTGGTTTGGTGTTTGCAAATTCTTTCAGTTTTTGTTTGTCCTGGAAGCTTTTGATCTCTCCTTCTATTTTCAATGATAGCCTAGCTGGATAGAGTATTCTTGGCTGCATGTTTTTCTCGTTTAGTGCTCTGAATATATCATGCCAGCTCTTTCTGGCCTGCCAGGTCTCTGTGGATAAGTCTCCCGCCAATCTAATATTTTTACCATTGTATGTTACAGACTTCTTTTCCCAGGCTGCTTTCAGGATTTTCTCTTTGTCAATAAGACTTGTAAATTTTACTATTGGGTGACGGGGTGTGGACCTATTCTTGTTGACTTTGAGGGGGGTTCTCTGCATCTCCTGGATTTTGATGCTTGTTCCCTTTGCCATATTAGGGAAATTCTCTCCAATGATTCTCTCCAATAGACCTTCTGCTCCCCTCTCTCTTTCTTCTTCTTCTGGAATCCCAATTATTCTCATGTTGTTTTGTCTCATGGTGTCACTTATCTCTTGATTTCTCCCCTCGTAGTCCAGTACCTGTTTGTCCCTCTTTTGTTTGGCTTCTTTATTCTCTGTCATTTGGTCTTCTATATCACTAATTCTTTCTTCTGCCTCATTGATCCTAGCAGTGAGAGCCTCCATTTTTTATTGCACCTCATTAATAGCTTTTTTGATTTCAACTTGGTTAGATTTTAGTTCTTTAATTTCTCCAGAAAGGGCTTTAATATCTCCAGAGAGGGTTTCTCTAATATCTTCCATGCCTTTTTCGAGCCCGGCTAGAACCTTCAGAATCGTCATTCTGAATTCCTGATCTGACATATTACCAACGTCTGTGTTGATTAGGTCCCTAGCCTTCGGTACTGCCTCTTGTTCTTTTGTTTGTGGTGATTTTTTCCGCCTTGTCATTTTGTCCAGATAAGAGGATATGAAGGATCAAATAAAATACTAAAAGGGTGGCAAAGACCCCAGAAAAATGCACTGTAACCAAATCAGAAGAGACCCCAAATTGTGGGGGGGGGAGAAAGGGGATAAAATGAGGTTCAGAAAAAAATTAAAAATAAAACAAATAAAGAAAAGATATATATTTTAAATAAACTAGTTTAAAAAAAACATTAAAAAAGACAAGGGTAAAAGTTTTAAAAAATTTAGCAGAAGAAGAAAAAAGTAAGAAAAAAATTGAAAAAAAAATTGAATTAACCACAAGACTAAAGAATCATGGGGAGAAAGCCATGAGTTCCGTGCTTTGCTTTCTCCTCCTCTGGAATTGCGCTGCTGTCTTAGGAATTGAACCTGCTTTCCTTGATAGATGAACTTCGTCCTGGCTGGATATTTTGTTGATCTTCTGGGGGAGGGGCCTGTTGTAGTGACTCTCAAGTGTCTTTGCCTGAGGCGGGATTGCACTGCCATTACCGGCGGCCGGACTAAGTAATCGGCTCGGGTTCGCTTTTGGGAGCTTCTGTTCCCTGAACGCTTTCCGTAGAGTTCCGGAGGACGGGAATGAAAATGGCGGCCTCCTAGTCTCCGGCCCAGAGGAGCCAAGAGCCTGGGGCCCCACGCCTCAGTGCGCCCCCAGAGGACAGCACCCAATCACTCCCGTATCCCCAGCCTCTAGCCGTGCTCCGAGCTCACCCAGCCCGCGACCAGTTCAAGGTAACCCCGAGCTGAGAGTTCAGTCCTCGGCTCTGTCTCTGTAGCCGGCTTCTCCGTTCTAATACCTGCGAGCTCTCCGACACTCCGACACCCCCAATCCTTCTGTGACCCTGCGGGACCTGGGGCCACGCTGACCCCTCATGGGCTTCACCTGGTTTGGCCTCTGGAGTAATGTCCCTCAGTGGAACAGACTTTTAAAAGTCCTGATTTTGTGCTCCATTCCTCCGCCGCTTGCCAGGAGCCGGCCCCTCCCCCCGCGGTCTATCTTCCCGTCGTTTTAGATTCACTTCTCCGCCAGTCCTACCTTTCAGAAAGTGGTTGATTTTCTGTTTCTAGAATTGCTCTTCTTCTTCTCTTCATTCTCCCGTTGGATTTGTAGGTGTTTGCAATGTTTAGATAAGCTATCTAGCTGATCTCCTGCTACCTGATGTAGTCTCAGCCTGTTCATCTCTCTCTCTAATGTTGGAGTTGAAGCATGAGAATAAAGGTCTAAAGCTTTCAGGGGCCACCAGGCAGATTGGGCCTAATGGGGTAGATGAGAAGTCACATCCTATCACAACAGTTTGCCCATTAATCCAGTCATATATGAAATGATATAGTCCTAAATATATTTCCTTTTTGCTTTAACAAATTTAGGTTTCTGCCACTTACAACCAAAAACTTCTTAATACAAATATTTATTAATCTGGACTGTTCATAACTAACCCATCTTTTTACCTTCTAAAATTAACACAGCACCCTGCGCATTTTGAATGTACCATTTTGGTCTGATTAAATTACTATAAAATAAATATTAGGTAAATAACCAGCTCTCATGAACTATTTATGTACATTCTTTGATTTATGCATTTTATTCCCTAAAATATCAGTGAAAGCTGAAATTTCATTTAAGCTCATATTTTAGTCAAATGGGAGAAAAAAGGAAGTTTATTAACTATAATTAGTCACCAAAAACTGTAAAAATGGTCACTCTGCAGTGAAGATAGAGCATACATCATTTGTTATATATAGAAAAGATGTCATTGTTCTTAGAAACAAATGAAATTTGTCCAATTAGGTTTCACTACTACTCAGGAGACTACCTCAACTCTGGCAACACCCACACTGTTGATGTGAGAAGGAGATAAAGAAAGGAGGGAGGCTATGGACAGTAATTATTAGGCTCTGGTTTGGTTCAGATAAAGTGCATAGCTGCATTCTGAAATGACCTCAGTGTTTAAAATGATGAATGTACTAGTTTTTACCCATTACTAGCCCTCCCACATTTGTGAAAAGAAACAGCAAAAATAACAGTCAAAATCTGATAAGAATGGTTTTATCTAATCAAGAACACTCAGCTGAGTGAATTAGCATAATTTTTCAAATTATATGAATACTTTTAACAAACAGTTGATGAAGAGGTACAATCTAAACATTACCTGTAAAATTAGAAGGAAAAGGAAATAAGCATTTGCCACTCTTTGGAACTGTTCAAATAAATTAATTGGCAAGAAGGTAAGAATGTTGTATTTGGATGTGTGGATACGATTATCCTGAAAAAGAAATACCATCATGTTAGATTGGGGCAAGGTAATGCTCATTATCAGAACAGCTCTAAAACTTACAAGGCTAAGCATGAATTATGTCAGAACAAGACAGATAAACCAATTATGTAGAAAATGTTAAGTTCTCTTGGCTTGAGGTCTTCATTTTTCCCAAAGATGACACTCTCCTGATATAGTTGAAATTACTGGCCAGTGCCATAAAATCACCCATGACTTAAAAATGTATCAAGTACAATACCTGCCCCTGAGATGTTTTACTCTCATACATTCATACATTTGGTAAATATTGCTTGAACACCTACTATATGCAGACACTGAGTTTATGCTGCGACCTGTGAGGTTGGAAGAAACTTCAGAGATTATCTGGTCCACCTTCCTACCCTTTAGATAACTCTGACAAGGGGATCCTGGGCTTGTCTTTGAAAGTCTTCTTCTTCTGTGATGGAAAACTGACCACCTCACAAACCAGCCTATTTGTATTTCAGATTTGGAATTTCTAGAAAGGTCTAGTATGAGAAACCCAAATCTGCTTCCCTGTAACTTTTTACCATCTGCCAATTTCCATCCCCATGGTCCCCTACACCAAGTCTAAGCCCTTCATATGTTGGAAATCTTCATATATTTGAAGACCACTCACAGGACTTCCCAAAATCTCTACTCTGATTAAGGCATTCTCAAACCCCTCAGCCACTCCATGACTTATTTAACAGAAATCTCTTCCTGATCAGTTTCTTTTAGATTTATCCCAACCTCTCTGTATCTCTCTTAAAACATGCTGCACAGAACCATACACATATTGCAGATCTGAGTCAGCCAGCCCAAGTTCAGTAGACTTTGATGTTCTATGTTCTGGACTATTGTATTAACATACCTTAAAATTTCATCAGCATTTTGGTAATTGTACCTCACTGTTTATTCATGGAATTTAGATGAACTAAAATCTCTAGATCATCTCTCCATAAATCACTATGAAATCAGGTCTCCCCTTCCTAAATACTTAAAGGTTGCTTTTTTAAAATACTGATGTACAAGGTCTTTCATATATTCCTACTGTACCAATCTATTGAAAAAATTAATTTTGAATATACCATCTTATTCAATATTTTCTGCCATCAAAAAATTTCAAACATGTGCCTTTTATATATTCTTCCAAAGCTGTAGACTAATACATTATAAAGGATATGACTAAAGACCAAAAAAAATTTTTTTTAATTAAAAAAATAGCTTTCTATGCTGATGGTACTCTTGGAGAGAAGGAAGGAGGAAAAGAACAAGGAGAAAGGAGTACATCTGGAGAATCCATACAGCATCATTAATGCTGAACATGGTGAATGTTTCTAAAACCACCGGACTTTCTGCAAGAAGTGTGGTAAGTACCAACCCCACAAAGTGACACAGTATAGGAAAGGGAGATTGTCTTTATGTCCCAGGCAACAATGTTATGACAGGAAGCAGAGTAGCTATGGTGGGCAGACTAAGCTGATTTTCTAGCAAAAGTCTAAAACTACAAAGACTGTGCTGAGGCTTGAATATGCTGACCCCAACTACAGATCGAAGGGAATCAAAGGTGGCTATTAAGAGATGCAAGCAGGGGCCCCTGGGTGGCTGAGTCAGTGGAGTGTCTGGCTCTTAATTTCAGCTCAGGTCATGATTTCAGGGTTATGAGACTGAGCCCATGTGGGGCTCCATACTGGGCATAGAGCCTGCTTAAGATTCTCTCTCCCTCTTTACCCCTCCCCACTATCCCCATGGGCATGAGCATTTTGAAATAGTAAGAGATGTTCACTGGCAAACTACTAGAGACCTCTGCAGAGATTAACATCTTTTCAGTTGTTTACACAAAATATGTTCAGTTGTATTTAACCAATTATAAATGCACCTAACTATACTCCCATGAGGCTTAACTCCATCTTATCCACAAAGACTGCAGGTGTGATATCTGGGGTGATAAGTCTCTCTGAAATTCTGAATCAATATGCCCAGAGATTTTCCACTCACTCATATTTTAAAACTGAGGTTAGTCGGTGTGACTTAGTTTAAGTGAAACTACACTTCCAGCAATCATTGTTACTGTTATTAAACAAAATGGGCACCTATTAAAATAACCTTTTTTTTTTTTTAAGAGACAGAGAAAGCACGAGCAATAGTGGTCGGGGACTGGGAAAAATATAGAGGAAGAAGGAGAAGAAGAAATCTCCAGCAGACTCCATGCCCAGTACAGAGCCTGACATAGGGCTCCATCTCACAAGCCCGAGATCATGACCTGAGCCAAAATCAAGGGTCAGTCCACTTAACTGACTGAGCCACCCAAGTGTCCCTTAAATAGCTATTTTAAACATTTACCAAGAATCATTGTGTCTGGCTCTGTGCAACAAGCTGTGGCACAGTAAGAGAGGTGTCAAGAAAAACTTCCCAACTTAGTTGGTCTGATACATAGTCATGTACTGAAAACTGTTCTGTAAGCTGATGAGGAGTATTTTTTTTCCTTAAATTTATTTTTTTCAGCATAACAGTATTCATTGTTTTTGCACAACACCCAGTGCTCCATGCAATACGTGCCCTCCCCATTACCCACCACCTGTTCCCCCAACCTCCCACCCCCGCCCCTTCAAAACCCTCAGGTTGTTTTTCACAGTCCATAGTCTCTTATGGTTCGCCTCCCCTGATGAGGAGTATTTTGCAGTGAGCTATCTACTCAAGGTCTGGGCTGGAAGGAAGGCTGTGAGAACTGTCAATGATGAAACATATTTCTGATGAAGGGATTGGAGAAAATAGTAGGGAGGAGGAAAGCTAAGGAGAAAAAGCAGTTAACTAAAAATAAAAATCACATATTCTTGTTTTATACTTTCTTCTAAGTTGAAACTAAAATGAGGTTAAGCCTGTATCTTGTAAAAGGACAGATAGAACATCTGCTGGGAAGCTCAAAACCATGACTGGAATTATAAAGAAACTCTCCTACAAAACTGAATCTCACATAGGTGAAAAGACAATTGAGCAGGACAAAGTGATAATCGTCACAGGTCTGGGACAATTTTCTCCTATCTAACTTAACATATAACAATGATTGTGATGTTCTGGCTCTGTTGTGACTTGGTCACAGATGATGCAAACCCTCATAGTTATGCCTGGGAACAAAGAACAAGGGCTCCCCCTCCTGGAGTGCCATTTACCTGTCTTTTTTAATTGAAAGGAAAAAGTGTTTCTATTTCCACCGCCTTATCCAAGGATGTGAGTATAGGTAAGACCTTAAATATTCTGTCATTTCACTGAACCACCTATTGGCTTACAGTCGAATTTTAGTACAGTTCATTCCATAATACAGCACAGAAGATCTTCACCTCTATCCCTTTAGTATGACTTTTCCACCATGGACCACTAGAAACACCCCTATTCAAAAGAATTGAGGAAGGGGAAAAAGAAAAGGAGAACAAAGAGAAAGGAGTACATCTGGAGAATCCGTATAGCACCTTTAGTGCTAAAGAAAATCAGGCTGGAAGTCGTGGCTTTCAGGTGGACCAGTTAACCAGCCCCACAATGTCACAGAATAACCACACGGCCATAGGCAATTCTGGAGAAGGGGGAGCCTCCCATGCAGTGTGAAAGGGGTCTACCGCTAGAAGAGTATCAGAGAATATGTGTTCCCTACAGGGAGCTTGCTTCCAAGAGGAAGAGGGCATAGCTGAGCTGGTGAAACCCAGATATCCCTCCAAGACTGACCCATCTAAATAAATAACTTCACTACAAAGTTAAGTAAAGAGGTGGCAAGAGAAGTGTCACCCCAGTAGAGATCCCTCCATCAGGAAGACAACATCAGGATGAGAAGAAAGCATTGCTCCTCTAAAATCTATTAATACAAAGGTGCCAAGGTAGGCAGAAGATGGCTGACTTGGGAGTTTACAAAAGGGGCCATGAGGGGGTATAGCTCAGGGGTAGAGCATTTGACTGCAAAAGGGGCCATGAGGCTGTGCAAGAGGTCAGCATAGACTGAGGTTAGATAGAGTAGTTCCTTAGAATCCACTAAGAATTTTGAACTTTATCATAAAGACTAAAAACCTAAGTGAAGAGGGAATTACTGAAAAGTTATAAGCAAAGAAGCAACTTGTTGAGATTCTAACTTCAGAAGATTACCCTAGCTACAGGGTAGAGAACAAGTTGGAAATGACACAAAACAGATAAGAGAAGACCAATGAGGTTTTTTAATTAGTCCAGGTGACAGATGATGGGTGGCTTGGAACAGGCGGTGACAGAAAGGTTGACAATGAATAATAATATAATGGCAACTGATATTTATCAAGTTCTTCCCATGTGTACTATTCTAAGAGATTTATAGTTCACAGCTCATTTTATCCTCACAATATTCTTATGAAATAGGTACTATTATCCTCATTCCTCATAGAAGAGGAATCCCGGATTTAGAGAGATTAAGTAATTTAAGCAAGGTTATACAGCTGGTAAGTGGTGGTACCACAATCTGAACCCAGGTACTCTGCTTCCAGAGCCCACTCTTTTCAGCAGTGTCCTTTGCCAACTCAGAGCAAGGCAATTCTTTCTTCTGCTTTCAGATCAATCAGCCATTGCTCTCTCCTCCACTCTGAATTTTTGGCCTGCTGCCATTTTCTTACCAAGGAAAATAATACCGTGTATCTACATTTTCCTCTTGAGTCAACCCCCTCTCTAGGAGCTCTGCTTATCTATTGCCTGCTGTATGATTACAGTTTTCCTGTGTTCTCTTTCAATACCCCTCCAAGAGTAACTCTCCGGTCCTTGACAAAGTTCAACACAAGTAAATAGTACAGATAACCCCTGCTTTAGTTTAGCTTTCCAACAGGAGCAGCAGTGGCCAAAGTCCTTTACGTTTTAACACTAAGTATTTATTACAGGAAAAGAATAAAGTAAAAATGAGAAGTTCTTCAAAGGTGGAACATCAAACTAGATATTAGCAAAATGAGAGGCATTATTTTTTTTAAAGATTTTATTTATTTATTTGACAGAGAGAGATCACAAGTAGACAGAGAGGCAGGCAGAGAGAGAGAGAGGGAAGCAGGCTCCCTGCTGAGCAGAGAGCCCGATGCGGGACTCGATCCCAGGACCCTGAGATCATGACCTGAGCTGAAGGCAGCGGCTTAATCCACTGAGCCACCCAGGCGCCCGAGAGGCATTATTTTTTATAATGAGATTTTATTGTGTAATCGTATTGCTTAAGAAAACGAAGGAAATAGAAAAACAACAAACATTGCTAAATTAGTAAACTGAGCATTTGGGGAGTTTACCTCAGTTCTTCCATGGGAAAGACAGAGTTACTAATACTTCTCACCTACATATTTATGGGACTATTGTGGAGATAAAATGAGACCACTTTTGTGAAAGCATTTTTGCATTGAGTTTTATGGTGAAAGAATCACATAAATGTAAGATTTTTCTGAGCAATCCCCAAATAATCCAAATGGATTTAGAAAGTTCAATGTACTAAGCAGAATAAACTGGGTATGCCACAGTAACAAACAACTCCAGAATCTTCATGGCTTAAAATAATAAAGGTTTATTTCTTGCTCATGCTACTGATTCAACATCAGCCATCAGGAAGACTCTGTTCACCATTGTTATTCACAATGGACCAGTCACCATCTCAGATACTTCCAACTGCATTTCCAAAGGGAAAGAGAACGCACTGTTTCATACATACAAGTCAAAGCTTCAGCCCAAATGCTCACAACTCACTGATCAGAAAGAGTCATCATGTGCCCAAAAGGTAGAAAGCCAGAAACACTGATGGACACCACAACTAGAAATGGAAACTAAGCCTAGTATTTGGAGATTGTGAGACACATCAGCCATAAAAAATAAGTATCAAAAACCAAACTTAGCACTACAAATTCAGTCTTATTTTAATGCTAGGTGTAACAGACATTTGACTATTTTCCCCTTCCCCTCAGCTAACAGTGCTCCAAATTACCTAGTCTTGTGGTCTGGATGAATTCATTTCTTATCTATAACTCCAGGGTCAGACCCAGATTAGTTTGAGCCAACTACATAGCCCATCTTCCTGATTAAAATTTTGAGTTCAGGGATTAGCATATGACCCATGTCACTTCTGGGAAATTGCTGGAGATATTGGCTTTCTCTTTCCTACTGGATTCCAACCTGGAAACAAATAGCCCTAGAGAACACTGACAGCATCTTGGGACCATGAGTGGGGAAGCTGTCAAAAATAAATTCTACACTGAAGATTCAGGGCTGGAAAATGCAAAGAAAGAAACTAGATCAAGCCTCTCCTGAGGTTAGCCCCATTTCCAGACTTCCCAATTATAGGATTTGTTCATTTTTTGTTGTCGAAGTCAATTTCACTTTATTTTTCTTTTACTCCCAATCAACAAAATAGCAGATAAAAGCATTAATATACACACAAGATCAATTTACATTTTTATACAGTGGTGTATTTTCATCTCTATATTTGCCTTAAAGAATGAGTCATAGAAGGCCAAGCCTAAATGCATCTGGTGGTTGTCCGGGGACATTGCCTGCGTCTGTGATCCCACAGGCCAAACCCCAGGAGCTTTCGCAATGAGTACCACAGTTTCCACACTCTCACAAGATCTTCCCTCCCACATTTGATGAAACATTTTTGTCATGACAGCTATAAAAAGTAACTGTCAGGAGCTTGAGGGGGGAAAGAGCCTAATAGTCTTGCCATTAGAGTAGACAGATATATGGTACCACATGGATTTCAGAAAGAGAAACAGTCCTGACTCTTAAAGAGAAATTGTCTCTAAACCATAAAATAAAACCCAAAAAGAGACGGCATCCACAGAACACTTGCATAAAAAAAAAGGAAGTGGCCTAAAGGCATTTGCGCTGCTCAGGAAATATGTGAAAGAGCCATGTTTATGCAAAGGTCCCAAAAGAATTCACGTACGGGGCAAATAAGCCTGGAGATTGGGTGTCTGGCGCCTGACACCAGGCAGAACCGCATCTTCTCGGTATTGGTCAAATGGTGCCCAGTGAAGAGTGTACAGCATTCAGGGCTGGGAGGCATGGCAAGATGATAGCGTGTTCCTCTATGAACACTGCTGAGTGAGGGCAGAGCCACAGAAGAGTCTTTACAGAAAGCCACCAATAAACGTCATCATTGTTCCCACCACCACCATCTGCATAAGGTTTTCCTGAGCCTGAGCTCCACACGTGAACAAAAGCATTTGTGGGGAGGTAAAGAGGAAAGGGCACATTTCCCCCACCGTTCATCCATTCATACAACAAGGGCCTTTCATGTGACAGGCACTGTCATTGAACCAGGACTACAGATGTGAATAGACAAAGTCTCTACCTTCCTAGAGCAAGTTTGCATTTCAGTTGTGGGGAGAGAGGCAGAAATAAACAAATGTATAAACTGATCCCACAGTTAAAGAAAGTGATCAATACTACGAAGAAAACAGTGAGCAATAAAAGAGGAGCATGTTGCCTGCAGAGACTCCCTTAGGAAGCCTGCTTATTTGACATTTCAGATTCACGCAACCTCAAGATGACTATCTGATGAGAGCACTTCCCCTGTCCTCCAGGGGAAGCACAGCAGCCCTTCAGGCTATTAAAAAAAATTTAAAAAGGTAACTTCCACGCATGTTTTAACGAAATTTAAAGCTGAGGCTATTAATGTTTGATGCACAGGTTTTCTTGACTAGGCATATTCACACATATGCATAATATTTATGTATACATACTTCTATTTATATACATATATACATACATACAAATACATAAAGTAAATACATGTATATTGGGAAGGTTCTCTTTTTTTCTTGCTGGGTATTTAATCTGGGCAACATATTTGGATTTTTTATTAAAGTATAATTGACATACAATGTTAAAAAGTCTCAGGTATAGGACAGTGATTTGACAGTTCTATACATTACCCAATGCTCATCACAGTAACTGCAGTCACCATACAATGTTATGACAATATTATTGACTATATTCCCATATGCTTTACTTTTTATCTCTGCAACTTATTTTATAACTGAAAATTTGTACCTCCTACTTTTCTTTACCCATTTCACTCATCCTCCCACCACCCTCCATCTGGCAACCACCAGTTTGTTATCTGCATTTAGGAGTCTGATTCTGTCTTCTTGTCTGTTCATTTGTTTTGTTTTTTAGATTCCACATATAGGTGGTCTTTCTCTGACTTACTTCACTTAACATAATACCCTCTAGATCACAAATGGCAAAATTTCATTCTTTTTAATGACTGAGTAGTCATATCACATCTTTATGCATTCATCTACCAAAAGATACAGGAAGGTTTTCTTTTTATAAGTAGGGAACATACTTTAAAAAAGTTTGAAAATTGCCAGACTAAACATTGTTATAATCAAAGAAAACGAGTATGACCCATGTGTCACCAAGACTTGGATGTGAAATGAAGCAAGTTTGACTCTGCATGTAATGGTGTTGCTGTGTCATACAATGACACCTGTTAATATGTATTGTCTCCCTACACAGGCCCAGCACTGTGCTGAGCACTGTGCATACATCATCTCAGATAATCTTCAAAAAATCTAATGAACTGTTTCTACTTCAGCACCACTTTGCAGATGAAGAAGAGGCTTAAAGCAGTTACAAGGCTGCCCATAAAAGCTGTTTTGTAGAGTCATGTGTTCTCCCAAATGGTACGTGTTTCCTGGGAAATGAGCCAGAAACAAGGAATATCTAGATGGCCTCTTGATTAATAAATCCACTGACCCTCCTACAATATTCCTTGGTAAAAAAACAAAAAACAAAACAAAAAAAAAAACAAAAAAAAACTTTCTAAACCACAGGACAGTGAAAGATGCACATAAATTCAGTCAGCTAGAGCAGTCACTTTCCATCCCTTCAGTCTAGGGAGAGCATCATCAGTCTTGTCTAGGGAACTTCATTTCCCATCTAGACCTCAGAAACACAGGCAGGAGCTAGGCAGGATTTCAGCCTCAGTGCGCCTCCAAAGCCAATCTGCCTGGTGGTAACATAAACCTTGCTTTGTTTTCTTTTCTATCCTCAGAATTTTGTTTCATGTTCCAGCTTCTGCAAGACTGTTCTAGAACTAGTAAATGGTCTATGAATAGTAATTCATCTACAAAGAACTAATTATGGACAATTACCAGGGGGACAAATTAAATTTCCCTCTGAGATTAATTTAATCACACTAATTTTTTTTTCCTCCAGGGCATTTAGACGCATACAACATATAAAGGTCCAAATAAATTTTTAGGTCCAAATAAAATGTTAACTTTTCTTTTGTGATACCTGAAAAGAGCAAAAATGCTCTTAAAATTACACAGGTTGAGAGAGAGACCTAGTATACACCTTCTCCAGAGGCTAAGATACAAAACAAAAGGAAGCCATGCAAAAGAGAAAAAAAAGAAATCAAAGGTTGTATTTCAGTGGGACTTTCATAGTCCCATAATGATTTGTTTGCTGATTTCTGCTTTACCAAAGCTCTTCTGTGCCTCTTGCCTGTAGATCTGCCATCTGCAGGGAAGCAGGTCCTCAGCTTTGGCCTATTTGCCTATCTCATGCTAGAGCTCTAGAGGCCCTGGACAACCAGATTGGACATTTCTTTAAGTTGATATGGAGCTGGCTTTCTCGGGCCCATTTCCTGAACCACGAGTCTTTGAACAACATAGAGCATATGAGTTGCTTTGTTTCCTAGGACTAAAAATTAGACCACGTTCACACTGCTATGCCATCTGGGAACAAGGCCAAATTTCAGGCAAGACCTCAGCATTTATGACAATAACAAAGGCACAATGGAAAAGTCCAGTTAATGAGGAGACACCCAGAATGAATTTCCCCGAAGGGCCAAGGGGTTATAATAACACACTACAAATAGTCTAATCCTTCCTAGGACTCTACTTCTTATACTAGGGTGCTACACAAATAACATCATGCAATTTTCTCCTGAACCCATGGGAATCAGGTGAGAAGTGTGTGCATCTCTGAATTCCCACCTCCAGCAGGATGCAGGAGAAATTAGGACCCATGGCCAACTTATGGAAATGCCCTCCTACAACATTTCTACCTTTTCTTGGTCTCCAGCCCATTTGCATCCAGAGTGGGGCAATAAATCTAAATTTAGACAAACCCACATCACCTGACTTTGTGATTTTTTTGTATTTTGAATAGTTTTTACTTGAGAGTAGAGTTGTTGAAAGGGAAGATAAAGGACCAGTTAGGACACAAGGAAAGGAAAATTCTTTACATGGAATGGGAGAAGAGTGAGGCTTTAAAGTATGTTCTATAACTTAAAACACAACAGCAACAGTAATACTTGATAAATCAATTGAAGTGCCAATCTCTTATTTTATGTGATCACATCATCTACAAAGAATTTAATGAATTTCCAGGAAATTTGGCAGTTTTTGCTTGGGATGGTCTGAGTTAGACAAAAACTGAATGTGCTTCAGGGAACTGGAAATGGGGCTCCCTGGTGATGTACATATAAACAGACAGTTGTCTTGTAGGAGCTGACAGAAGTTCAGTAAGAAGCTCATGTGAGTGCTGAACAGAGTAAGAGCTGCCATGATATGAAGAGAGAAAATGCACAGTGGGTTCAAATGTGCCGGACTTCAAGCTCTATTACAAAGCTGTCATCATCAAGACAGCATGGTACTGGCACAAAAACAGACACATAGATCAGTGGAACAGAATAGAGAGCCCAGAAATCGACCCTCAACTCTATGGTCAACTAATCTTCGACAAAGCAGGAAAGAATGTCCAATGGAAAAAAGACAGCCTCTTCAATAAATGGTGCTGGGAAAATTGGACAGCCACATGCAGAAAAATGAAATTGGACCACTTCCTTACACCACACATGAAAATAGATTCCAAATGGATGAAGGACCTCAATGTGAGAAAGGAATCCATCAAAATCCTTGAGGAGAATGCAGGCAGCAACCTCTTCGACCTCAGCCGCAGCAACATCTTCCTAGGAACAACGGCAAAGGCAAGGGAAGCAAGGGCAAAAATGAACTATTGGGATTTCATCAAGATCAAAAGCTTTTGCACAGCAAAGGAAACAGTTAACAAAACTAAAAGACAACTGACAGAATGGGAGAAGATATTTGCAAACGACATATCAGATAAAGGGCTAGTATCCAAAATCTATAAGGAACTTAGCAAACTCAACACCCAAAGAACAAACAATCCAATCAAGAAATGGGCAGAGGACATGAACAGACATTTCTGCAAAGAAGACATCCAGATGGCCAACAGACACATGAAAAAGTGCTCCACGTCACTCGGCATCAGGGAAATACAAATCAAAACCACAATGAGATATCACCTCACACCAGTCAGAATGGCTAAAATTAACAAGTCAGGAAATGACAGATGCTGGCGAGGATGCCGAGAAAGGGGAACCCTCCTCCACTGTTGGTGGGAATGCAAGCTGGTGCAACCACTCTGGAAAACAACATGGAGGTTCCTCAAAATGTTGAAAATAGAACTACCCTATGACCCAGCAATTGCACTACTGGGTATTTACCCTAAAGATACAAACATAGTGATCCGAAGGGGCACGTGTACCCGAATGTTTATAGCAGCAATGTCTACAATAGCCAGACTATGGAAAGAACCTAGATGTCCATCAACAGATGAATGGATAAAGAAGATGTGGTATATATACACAATGGAATACTATGCAGCCATCAAAAGAAATGAAATCTTGCCATTTGCGATGACGTGGATGGAACTAGAGCGTATCATGCTTAGTGAAATAAGTCAATCGGAGAAAGACAACTATCATATGATCTCCCTGATATGAGGACATGGAGAAGCAACATGGGGGGGTAGGGGGATAGGAGAAGAATACATGAAACAAGATGGGATTGGGAGGGAGACAAACCATAAATGACTCTTAATCTCACAAAACAAACTGGGGGTTCCTGGGGGGAGGTGGGATTGGGAGGGGGGAGCGGGCTATGGACATTGGGGAGGGGAGGCGAACCATAAGAGACTATGGACTCTGAAAAACAACCTGAGGGTTTTGAAGGGTCAGGGGTGGGAGGTTGGGGCAACCTGAGGGTTTTGAAGGGTCAAGGGTGGGAGGTTGGGGGAACAGGTGGTGGGTAATGGGGAGGGCACGTTTTGCATGGAGCACTGGGTGTCGTGCAAAAAGAATGAATACTGTTACGCTGAAAAAATAAATAAAATGGAAAAAAAAAACTCACTAAGATAGATATTCTAAGTCACTGAACTGATTTGCAGCTGAGCTGTTCACAGAACAATTCTAAGTACTCCAAGAAGGGTTCCAGTGGGGATTTGTTTATTTAATAGTTTGTGATTCACCCAAGCATCACCAGGAGGCCAGCTAGGAGTAACAGTGAGTACAAAGAGCAGACCAGATCCTTTCCCCTGTGTTCTGAATGGATAAAGAAATGAATGAATGCATGCATGTATGCATGGAGAAAGGAAGGGCTCCTAGTTATATCACCCACACCTTTTCCATCTCATTCTACTTCCTTCACATTCCTCTTTCCCAGTGCATTCCTCTTATACGTTCCTCCTCCTGATTGACTCTCCATCTGGGGGAAGGGTTCAAAACATTCATCCAGACTCCTATGCAAGTGTCGGTTTAGGGGGTAAAAAAAAAAAAAAAAACAAACAAACAAACAAAGAGGTTGGTGAGTTTGGCAGAATAGAATTAGGAGGCATTTCATGGGAATCGAAGCCTGTGCTCTGCAACCCTGTGGTGATATAAATAAGAAAGATGTGAAGGGGATGGAGGATGGGAAACTGAGGGGTCTGGCTATGGCACATGGCCTGAGGATTTTATGAGGAACTGGTTTTCCCAAATGGTTATTTTACTTCTAATAATGAAGGAAAGGGTGTCAAATCCATTTTAGATATTCTCTTCCCACAATAGTCCTTTCCAAGAAAACAATTTGCCTATATCCTCAGTAAAGAAAGTGACACTCAGAAAGGCTAAAACCACTTGAAAAGGCCAAGCCAGTTATGGGCCACAGCACCCCCTCCCCGGGCTCCTAGGAAATATTCTGATTCCAAACCTGAAGAAGGGTCCACTGGACTCTGAGCTCCTGGAAGAAGAATACTGCTGAGTCTTGTTCACCCCCATGGACTTCACCCCCGTCCCAGGCACACAGCAATTCCACAATAATTGTTGCTCTTTACAATTTTTAAAACTACTTTTAATTTTTCTTAATAAATGTGGTTAAATAAATGCATGTATAAATGAATAAAAACAGAGTCAACTATAGCAGTGATTCAGAGAAGCCCTCTACCAAAAATATTTACATACCTATTATATGACTACATATTATAGGTCAACTCTTTGGGTCAAACACATTCTCTGGTCATTTTCTCCCATTTTGACTACACACACAAAGGAGGATACATTAATTTCTAACCCTTCAGTGTGAAAAAGATTTCCTTCCTAATAGGAAAGATCTTGGAAACAATAAATTTTCAGGCAACTAGGTAGAGCTAGGAAGTAAGATATGGGGAGGGAAACTGGAGAGTAGAAGGTATGGCATATTCCAACCCTAAATAGCTTCACCTAAAAGCACTTTACTTACGATTGCATATACTTCAGAAAGAGACTAATCACAGCCTAGATCACCAACATTGTATACCATCCACATGGTGAATTTAAACTGGATTTTGCATTTGTGAATAAGCCCCACTGCTTCTATTAAAATATGCCAGGTTTCTGTTGCAAAAATCGCATGTTTTCAACATGTGCCCTCTTACTCATGACAGAGACAACTATCTGACAGAGGCCATTATAAAGGAGAAGAAGGAGGCAAAGAACAAGATATGGAGAAGGATGAAAAGAAGGAAGGGAGTTAAGAAGGCAGACATGCCCAGAATGGCTAAAATTAACAAGTCAGGAAATGACAGTTGGCGAGGATGTGGAAAAGGGGAACCCTCCTACACTTTTGGTGGGAATGCAAGCTGATGTGGCCACTCTGGAAAACAGAATGGAAGTTCCTCAAAAAGTTGAAAAGAGGGGCGCCTGGGTGGCTCAGTGGGTTAAAGCCTCTGCCTTTGGCTCAGGTCATGATCCCAGGGTCCTGGGATTGAGCCCCACGTCAGGCTCTCTGCTCAGCAGGAGGCCTGCTTCCTCCTCTCTCTCTGCCTGCCTCTCTGCCTGCTTGTGATCTCTGTCTGTCAAATAAATAAATAAATCTTAAAAAAAAAAAAAAGTTGAAAAGAGAGCTACCCTATGACCCAGCAATCACACTATTGGGTATTTACCTTAAAGATACAAATGTAGTGATCTGAAGGGGCACGTGCACCCAAATGTTTATAGCAGCAATGTCCACAATAGCCATACTATGGAAAGAACCTAGATGTCCATCAACAGATGAATGGATAAAGAAGATGTGGTATATATATACAATGGAATACTATGCAGCCATCAAAAGAAATGAAATCTTGCCATCAGCAACGACATGGATGGAACTAGAAGATATTATGTTGAGTTAAATAAGTCAGTCAGAGAAAGAAAATTATCATGTGATCTCTCTGATATGAGGAATTTGAGAGGCAGGATGAGGGGGCTTGGGGAATAGGAAAGGAAAAAATGAAACAAGATGGGATCAGGAGGAAGACAAACCATAAGAGACTCTTAATCTCACAAAACAAACTGAGGGTTGCTGGGGGAAGGGAAGGTATGGAGAGGGTGGTTGGGTGATAGACATTGGGGAGGGCATGTGCTATGGTGAGTGCTGTTAAATGTGTAAGCCTGACAATTCACAGATCTGTACCCCTGGGGCAAATAATACATTATATGTTAATTAAGATAATTAATAAAAAATTTAAAAAACAAAAAACAATAAAAGGCAGACATGTCTTAAAGAAAGGAATTACATGTAGAAGATGACAAATCAAAATTCCAAATTTAAAATTCACAGATTAAGAAGATGCTCCTTGCAAGCCCCCTAGTTTCAGAAAGCTTCAAGAGCTTCTTGAAGACATTTTCCAAAAAAATCTGTTATAATACCAAAAAAGAAACAACAATCTAGTTAATAGTACTTAGTGAATGCCTATGGTCCCAAGAAATAATTGAGTATTAGGAAAAAGTGAGGGCTTGGATTCTTCAATCTGCATGGTGACTCAACATTTTACCAGCTAAGTAACCTTGAAAAATTATCTCCTAGTCCCTGTAATCTTCAGTGTCCCCATCCATAAAATGTGGGTAATAATATCCACCATGCATGTGTGCATGTGAAGATTAACTGAGAACACATTTAAAGTATTAGCATTATGCCTGGTAATTAAACATTTTTTTCCCTCTTCACCTCTTTTTGTCACAATCTTCAAAATTTTCATCTAACTAAAATGAGAACAGAGGATTGGTCTATTGCTTCTGAAACCCAAATGTGTATATGAATCCTTTGGGGGTTTTGTTAAAATGCAGGTTCTGACTCAATGTTTGGGGAAGAGGGACTGAGATTCTGCATGTCTAATAAGTTCCTGGTGAAGCCAGGGATGCTGGTCTGAGATCTGTGAACCACACTTCAAGAAGCAAAGTATTAAATAACCTGAGAGTATTGATAAGCACAAATTTCTGTTATATAAGCAAGGCTGCATGTATTTTTCAAAAGGCTATGTAAATAATTAGATTACAAATCCAAAAACTCTCATTTGTGCACTATAGATTATGAACTTTCAAAAGAACACTTGATTTCACCAATAGACCATGGAGTCATCACAAATAAATGCTTTGCACCTAGAAGACTTAGACTATAAAGACAAAATGTCCTTTTGGCTCAGCTGAAGATATTCTTCCAGACTTCTCCTTTAATCCTTCAAGAAAAATACACTGAATGAAAAGAAAAATCATTGGAAAAAATGGAGATTTTTTTCACACATTTTCAATTTAAGCTCTTGCAAATAGATCAGACCAAGCATTAGGTTGGAAAACACAGGACTACGGAAGAAATTCCACAGGTGTGTGAAAACAAGGGGAACATGGCAGGGCGAGGAGAAGAAGTGCAAGAAGCCCTTTTATTAAAATGCTGAAGTGTAAAATGCAAAATAGTGATCATTTGCACAAGCAAGAGCATATAGGCCCTATATGGCTTCAGGAATTTATTTGTAATTATTTGTTCATAAAACAAATTCAGGATTATTCCTGATGTTAAAATATTTGAAGTATTGGTTTTCAGAAATTATATATATAGGTATATATTCACATTTGAATTAAACAAAAAAAATTTCAACCACCTTTCAGACTCAAAAAACTTAATTCCAGTATGTCCCAGGAGTACTTTTGAATGAGCTCATCATTTTCTTCAGTCAGTTTAGGTTGAGATGGGCTAAAAGGTGACTGACACTTGACTTTTGGCCAAGTGGTTCCCCAAATTCAGACAGACCATTTTTATATAAATGCAACATAATATTTTAACATTCTTTCATAATTATTAAAAGACATTACCAATACAACTTTAAGAAAATGATCCATCTGTTCTTAGAAAATTATCTTCCTTACCCAGATACAGTGAAAATGCTAATTATAAGTCTACACTATTCATTTTCATAGTTAATGTCGCAATGTCTTAAACTGCTATTTCATCCATGCATATAAAATACTCTCAAAATCCAAGGAGATAGCAAACTCTTGAAGGGCTAACAGTTATTTTATACTTCAAGTCTCAAAAGTATTTAACAAAGTGACAAACATTTGCTAATTATTCAATACGAGGCTGAAAACCCAACTGGAATAAAATTCAAAATACATGAGGGGAAAAAGCAATTCCATTTATCAAAACAAAACATGAGCTAATATAATTGTTAGTAATTCACAAAACAAACCATAATTTCCAGTACAAAACCTAGAGAACCGCTTTTACCAAAATAAGATAGGCACTACCATAAATGCATATTTTTCACATTTTTAGCAAAACATCTTCATGCACTTTATGAACTTTACCGTATCAGAGAGCAAGGGAGAAGAAAAAATAGTCAAACTTTCTTTAACTTATTTTCTCACCTAGAAAAGTCTGAACAATATCGTCTCTGCAAAACATTATGAAGAAGTTCAGCCCATTTGTGCTTCTAACCTCAAAAATGTCTTGCGTAGAACAATGGCGTTTTTGTGGCATTTGGGCCACAAGAGTATTTAAAATATCACAACATGGAACTAAGTGGTTTGCAAGAATCATAGAAACAGGACTTGGAAAGCAATCTAAAGTTCAATTATTTATTCCACCCTTCTGTTTCCATATAGAAACCACCTAGCCAGCACTGTAACAACTTTTAAAAATATATTTCTGCTTATTAAGATAAAAAGCAATAATATTCTTAAAAATTAGATTGGTAGCAAGGTTGGTTAACTATAGAGATTGGAAACTAGGTAAGTCAGAAATTCATAATGATTAATGGTCCAATGGCAACTCTAGGGAGGTATCTAGTGATAAGTTGTCCTCCACTGTGTTGTACTCAATATTTTTATTACTAACTTAGAACAGTGATTCCCAATCCTGTTTGCTCATTGGAATCACCCAGAAAGCTTAAAAAATATACCAGAGGTTAGACTCCACTTCCAGAGCTTTTGATTTAACTGGCCCATTGGATTAGGTAACAGTGAAGATACAGAAGACATGCTGTAAGTCTTCATATGACACAATAATGAAAGGGATATTTAATGACAGAGGAAGTGGTATCTGTTGTGTGCCAAGTTCTATGACAAGCAAGATAAAGAGATAAAAGAGATAAGGATAAATAGTCTTGTCCTTAATGATGAAAATGAGATTAATAAGAGATTAAGAGGGGTCAGCCATCACCAAAAAGCTAGTACAATCTTAGACTGCTGTAATAATTCTTTTTCTACTTCTCACTGCTCAAACAACTTCTAGAATATGTTGTTTGACTCTGGAACAACCCACTTTACAGAGCTGGTTATAGAAAAGCTGAAGCTCTTTGTGGGGGGAAGAAGGGTAGGAATTGCAGGTGACTATACTGGAGATTAGTCTAATCAATGAACCCAAGTTTGGTATTTTAAATACATTACCAGAAGGTTTGTCATGTGAATCAGGAGACACGTTTGCTTGGCTTTGGCATCAGAAGGAAAGCTAAACCAATAGATAATAGAGCAAGAGAATATTGATTTGGCTCAACTGAAGGAAAAACTGCCTAACAATTAAAACTGTCCAAAGACAGAGCCCCAGAGAAGTTCCAAATTCAGTCAATAAATACAAAGGTTGAAAATGGGTTATAGATAGAGTGACAGTCCCAGTTTAGGCCCATTGTCTTGGCAAAATAACTAATAGGATCCCGTTTCATTCTCAAAAGTAATCTGGTTTAGAAGACAAATTATCTATTCTCCCTAGTTTGGGAGCATCATCAGAATAATTAAAAACTGAGCCAGATGGGACCCCACACTTCTCACCCTTTCCCACTAAAGAGAGTTGGCGAGTTGCCCTCTTGTAAGGGATAGAAACAAAGATTGGATATGCTGTCAGTGAGAATTCTGTAGAGAGAATGGGATGGAAACAGTTGAAAGGATAATTCCACACTGAAATTCTATAATGAACGTAAGCTAACTTCCTTGCAGTACAAGATAAGTCAGTCGGGTTTTTCCATTTGTATAAGGCAACTCTTTTTCCCTGCATTTTTTCAACCACTGGTGTGGAATGATGTCAGCATCTGCAACCTATCCAAAAGGCACCTGGATACCCACAGCCATGACGTGACCTTGTTTCACAGCAAGCTTCACAACCAAGGAGCATGAATGAAACCCAGAACAATTACGGCTGCTAGAGAAGTCAAGGCACAATACAAGGAGATATTTACATCTCTAATCTAGATACAGGAATCTGATTGCTGTCCTGTGCTTTATTCCTCCAAGAATAGGCTCTCTCTAGTCAAGCAATAACATTCTTACAGAGATGTATACACAGAGTTACAATTACAAACTTACCTACATGCACACATCCATGCAACACACATACATTTATACCCATACATGTAGAGCTCCTAACCAACTCCTAAGATCAATTTTAAAATATCTTCCAATATGATCTTCATGCCTAAATAGTTTACCTTTATAAGAAACTGCAGAAATAGCCACATACAAAATACAATAATCTGACCACTGGTTTCATAATTGTAGACATGAATTTGAGACATTTTTAACACAAACGATTTGATTAATTTTCCAACTACAAAATGTAAAATATGGTAATTGCCATCTTTTCATAATATGATTCACAGAACCACACTATTTGGTCCAGTAAAGAAAACTACAAAACAAGATAAAAACCACTTTGAAACCGTTGGGGTTGGTGGTTTCTCTGTTAACTTCTCAACTGTTACTGATCTTGCCCAATTTTATCCACATGATTGATTTATGGATAACTTTCATAAACCTTTTGCCAACAAAGGAAACTCATTTGTGGTGCTCACTCCACACAGGAAGTTATTTCTCTTCCTGCGTCTTTTCATTTCTTGGTCTTGGTTTAAATTTATACCACTGTGTCCTCACAATAATGAGCTCTAAGATTCTATTGCCAAAATTAGCTTATTTCAATTCTTCTAATTCCAATTATATATTGCTTAGAAACTTTTCGATTTCACATCATTGCAATGAAGAAAGTAAAATTTTAAAAAATCTGTTTTTACTTGAAATTTACTTCACAAACAGATGAAATAGAACAAGTTTATGAGGACACAGAAATTATTTCAAGGCTGGAACAGGTAAATAACAAGCAAACATTTCAAAGTTTAACTGAAGTTTAACTGGATAGAGTTTAGAGTTTAACTGGATTCTTTAATTATTTTAATCTGCCTTTTTAGAACATTTAGAAATGGGAATTCAAATGCTAAAACAAAAGATTAAACCAGACCAACCAAATTAAAGAAATAAGGAATCAGACAATTGCTTAGCCAAATAACACTATGTAAATAAATCAGATGTCAAAGAGATAAAATATTTATACTTTTAAACTCTTAAATCCAAAAAGAAAATGAAGTCCAAAAATTACCTTTTCTCCTATAAGTAGATGATTTATAAAGGAAAAAGTTCGGTCACATAGAACATGGAATAATTTACAAAGATATTAACAGCACACAGAACAGAAGACATTTTCAATGTCTGCTTAAAAAAAAAAAAAAAAAACACCACTGTTGCTATGGGAAAACCCCAATACAAAGCACAGCAACCAACAACCAGAAACCCATAACAAAATGCAAGTTACTAGTACTTTCCACAACTAATTCCAACTTGTCATACTGCTTGTCATCATCTGTACTCTCCAGTTGGTGCCTAAATTGTTCTGGTAATCAGGCCTGCTGGTGAGGATCAAGGGCACTTCGGCACTGCAACTATGCTGCTCAGGAAGAAAAGAAAGAGAAACCCAAATTTCCCATCAGGCTGGGGATTAAAGCAGGACTCAGGTGCCCCACATGTTGATATCCCAAGTCTCCCCCTCAAAAACATAAGAGTTTTACCTTCCAATGGACTTGGATAGCCAAAATATGTAAGAAGAATTCATTCAAAAATGTACTTAATTTCAGCGAGCCTGAAAGCTTCTATACTACTTTTCTCCTTTTTATTGCAAATTATTAGTTGAGTGGACTATACCTCCATGCCCTTATCTTTTGCATATTTTTTTCTGCCCTTTGACATCCAAATCTCAACCTAAAAAAAAATAATAATACAACTACTTTCTTTAGGTCCTCTAATCGCTCCCTTCTTGATAAAGATGTTTTTCTTGGGGTGCATGGGTGTCTCAGTGGGTTAAAGCCTCTGCCTTCAGCTCAGGTCAAGATCTCAGGGTCCTGGTATCGAGCCCCACACTGGGCTCTCTGCTCAGCAGGGAGCCTGCTTCCCCCTCTCTCTCTGCCTGTCTCTCTGCCTACTTGTGATCTCTGTCTGTCAAATAAATAAAAAAATCTTTAAAAAAATGTTTTTCTTACCGTAAGGAAGTTCCTCAAAAAAATAAAAATAAAGAGAAATACCATATGATCCAGTAATTCCAGTACTAGATATTTACCCAAAAAAAAAAAAAATACTATTCAAAAAGATATATGCATCTCTATGTTAATTGCAGCATTATTTAAAAAAGCCAAGGTATGGAAACAGTCTAAATGTTCATGCACAAATAGAGAAGGAGGATGTGATATATTATATACATACATACATATAGACATATACAATTGAGTATCATGCAGCCATAAAAAGAATCTTGCCATTTGCAACAACATGGAGGGATCTAGAAGGTATGACATTAAGTGAAATAAATCAGACTGAGAGAGACAAATACCATATGATTGCACTCACGTATGGAATCTAAAAAAAAAAAAAAAAAAAAAAAATGAAATAAAGAAACCAAAAGCAGAATGAGACCTATAGAGAGCAAAGTGATGGCTGTGGGGGAGGTGGGGGAAGGATGGGCAAAATGGGTAAAGGGAAGTGGGAGGTACAGGCTCCCAGTTATGTAATAAATCAAGTCATGGGAGTAAAAGGTAAAGGCACAGGGAATATAGTCAATGGTATTGTTAATAGCACTGTACAGTGACAGATGGTAGCTACACTTGTGGTGAGCATAGAGCTTTGTCCACTCACTAAGTTGTACACCTGAAACTAATGTAACATTGTGTGGCAACTATATTCAAGTTTAAAGATCTTTAAAAAAAAATAAAATAAAGGTGTTTTTCCTTAGTACTTAACCTCATGAGCACCTAGCATTAGATATGATTATCCACCCCCAATTTCCTGAGAGACTCCTTTCTTCTGGCTTTCATCTCATTGTCTTCCCTTTGTTCTCAATCTCTGCTGCTCTCTGCTCCTTCTTGGGCTCCACCCACCCCTAAGTAAATGTGGGTTTCTACCCCCATACCACACAGGTCAGCCATCACTCCTCAACAAATTTTAGTTTTTTCCTAGCTTTAAGCATCTTCCTCTAACTGATATCCCTGTTCTATAGCCATAAGCCCACCCAGTTATATTCTATATTACCTGGGCATCCCCATTTGGATATCTAGTCTATTTTATCTGGAAGGCAAACAAAATTCTTTTTTCACTTTGTGACTCCTCAACTCCTGAGAGCCTATTACCTCACACTCAAATTTTTTTGAATAATCTCACCTACCTGAAGAATAATTTCCTATGACACACCCCTCACCCCCAATTAGGTCCAACTATAGGACTTTGCTCATTTCTCCCTTTTCTAATGTTGATCATACAAACAAACAAGGCTCACATAAATTCCCATTTTCTCTGGCAAGACTTCCTCAAATGCTTTCCCTAACATTTACAAGCCACATCACACCATTAGGACTTAGGATTACTTTTCCTTGTTATCTATTATCGAGTTTGCTCTTATGGGCTAGTCTTCTCTTCTTGAGTAGATCATATATGCTCAGGGGGAGAGCAGAACCTATACCCCCTGTCCTGGTAATCCCAGTAGCATTAAATGCATTGCCATTCTAAGCATTTAAGGTCTTTTGGCATGTACTTTGGGACCCACTAAAAATAGCCTGCTCATCTCAATTTCCTCATTTTTTTTTAATTGAAGTATAGTTGACACACAACATTATATTAGTTTCAGGTGTACAACACAGTGATTTGACAACTCTATAGGTTACACTATGCTTACCACAAATGTAGTTCTCATCTGTCACCATACAATACCATTACAACTCCACTGACCAAATTCCCTATGTAATACCTTTCATCTCTGTGACTTACTCATTCCATACCAGTTCCCTTGTGTATATTAATGCCTTTGAGCTTTATATTCTTCTTGTACACAGCCTCAAATCTTCTTTGAAAAGTAAGTCAGTCAACAAACATGGATGTTTCTGGCTTAGAGCAGGCACATTGTGAGTACGTTGAATTTTGAAAGTCATTTTTATTTCTATAAAAACAAACAGGGGCACCTGTGTGGCTCAGTCATTTAAGCATCTGACTCTTAGTTTCAGCTCAGGTCATGATCTCAAGTGTCATGGGATCAAGCCCCCATCAGGCTATGCTCAGAGGAGAGTCTGCTTGAGATTCTCTTTCTCCCTCCCCATCTACCCCACCCCACTGTCCCGCTCATGAGTGCACATGTGCCCTCTCTCTCTCCCTCTCAAATAAATAAATAAATCTTGGGGTGGGGGGTGGGGAATGGACAGTGAACCTTCAGTTTCACTCCTACACACAGGAACACAAGGTTTTACTGTTATGCCAGGCTGGTCTCAGAAACACAGACACACCATTATAATGTGGCCCTAAAGAGGTCATAACCTAAGTCAAGCCTCACATACCCAGAAGAATGGTGGGCCATATTTTTCCACTCCACTCTTAACCATCTAAGAGAAAAAAGAAGCGGAAACATATAAAACCCTGTATAAATGGGTGGGAGGAAAAAAGTTTATTTTGAAGGGAGTCTTGGTCATGTCATTGTAGCACTAACAACTGAGAGTCAGAGCTAATGAACACTCTTTGAAAAATCCAAATCATCATTGTTCTAGCAAGCATAAAAATCACAAGACCAACAGCAAATTCCATCCAACAACCATGATATTGACAAGACATTTTAAGATTCTAGGAATAAGTCAGGGTATCAAAATTGCTATTTTTGGATGGAAGGCTTTCTTTATAAGCATGCAAAACTATTTGGTCACATTTTCTCCAACTTATCTAAGCCTGTGCAATTCCTAAATGGTATCAACAATTTAGTTCAAAAAAAAATCTTTTGGAACTTCTATCTACATTTGTGCATAAAATACATACAGATCCAGCTTGACTGAAGCTTCTGAGTTTGAGGCAGGATAACTTCCTCATGACTCAGATGAGTTCATCTGCCTTCTCAAATTCTGTTGATGTTCAAGAGAACTGAATGAGGATGGTATGTGCCTGTACTTTTTTAAAAAAGGGAAAGAAGAACCAGTGGGAAAACCAATGTTTTCCGATGTCATTTCTTTATTTTTAAACAAAATCAGAAAATAACCCTAATTAATCTAACACTTTTTCCTGACTTTTTTGACATCAACACATCTTAATACAACTACAACTGTTTTCACAGCTTCCACCATTCACTTTGAACTCCTTTTAATAGGGATAATGAGTCTGGATGCTTGGCTCAATTTCACAATTTTTCTAACATTTTTAACATTAACATATTTTAACACAACCACTGTTTTCATTACTAGCATTATTCATTCCTATTATTAACCAGGAAAACTTTGAACTGCTTTCTAATGAGAATAATAATTCCAGCACTTGGCTGGCTCTCCCTACACTCTCTGCTTTGCTGTACATGTCTGAGCAGTCCAAAATCCTGCTTGTAATTTTATGTTTTCTACCTTCCAGTTTTCACAATATCATGTCTAATTTACCAATTAATTTCACCTAGAATCATTAACCTTGCCTTTTGTTAATGTTCTAAACGCTTTGTCTCTTGAAAGTACTTTGATCATTTTTTAAGCCTATGCTTATAGGCTTTAAACATGCCTTGAAGCTTTAGGCTTCGTTAATAAATTAAGGTTCTCCAGGTATTGAAATACCTTCCTTCAGCCTTCAAACAGAAATGTTTGATTGGCCAGGCTTAGGGCTTATGGAAATCACACCATTTATCTGAGCTTTGTGTAAATTTTTCTCCCAAGTTCTCATTTACAAATGCTAAAGGTAAGATTTAAGGTCATTCTCAGCCTCCCATTTGTAAAATTTTTTATCTGCTTTATTTGCCTTTGTCTCCAGAGTACAAATATTTTATAAGTAGATATGTGAGGGAAGTATAAGAGATTTAGGAACTTTTGTTTGTTTTGTTGGTGTTGTTTGTTTTGGGGGATTGGTCAAAACAACAGCATGGCATCATGGGAAAAACATGCTTTGGAATCTGGCTAATCTGAACTAGAATTCCAGCTTCACCACCTATTAGTTCTGGAAATGGAGAACCACTTCATTTTTCTTGGTTTTGTGGCCTGGTATGTAGCTGGACACATAGCTATAAGAATGGGAGCCACTATCTAGCTATGTGACCTTACCAAGTCACTTGAGTAAGATCTCTGTGTCTCAATGTTTTTACACACAGAAGTGAGATAATATAAGTGCTCTTATTTATAGAATTGTGGTGAGGTTAAATAAGTTTAATATAGTAGAGTGCTTAGATCAATGCTTTTCATATGGTAAGTACCCCAGGTGTGTATTTGTTATTAATACCACTATCTTTATTACTATCTCTGTTAGTCATGGATCTACCCATCAATGTCCATGCCAAGAGCGTCAGGTCAATTTCCTAACCTTGTCAAATGCTTTGTACAGAGTAGGTAATTGATAAATACCTCCTTGAATAATTCTCATTTCCACATGCTTACTTGACAGGGCTGGAAGGGGGTCTCTATAACCACAATCATTTACATACACTGTTAGTCTGGTTTCTCTAACCCTTGCACCATCAGCAACTTCAACACCTTCAGTATCACAGATCTGCTCATTTTTCGGCATGATATTTACTGCAAAAACAGCTTCTACTACTTTAGCCAATTTTTCGGTATCTTCCTAACATTGCTATTACCACTATCATATTCTATCTGATGCTTCATGGGGAATCAATAATTTATTGTGACTACTTGTCCACCACCATGTTAGTTTTAAGAGAAAAATCTGTATAAAATGTTTAGCACAGGGCCTGGTGCACAGCAGGAGATATGTATATATGCATGTATATTTGCTAGTCTTGCTATTACCAAATATTTTATATAATCTTTAATAAATGGTCCTATGAGGAAATGCCCTATTTCACAGATGAAATAACTTATAATCAGAAGCAAATTGAGTTCACAAGTTAGCAAATGAGAAAGGATTCAAACTATAGTCTATTTTATCCTAAAACACTCTTTCTATGACATATGAGGAGACTTCACCAGTTGTCCTAGTATCTTTTTCGTAAAAAGTTTCATTTTATTCCCACTCCCTTTTAACGTTAAAGTGGGAATATTGCTTTTTCAATTATTAGCATTCCAAGTTTTATTGAGGTCTCTTCAAATCTACTTCCATTTGGTGTGATATCCTTTAAAGATGGGTGAGGTTAAGCAAAAGGCACTAGGCTTCCAACTTTCTTACAAATATATTCCATATAGCAAGTAGTTTAAAAGTGGTTTAAAATCAGACATAGTCCCATCTCTACACAGAAGGCTCATAGGGTCATTGTGTGTTACTCTACTTTAATCCTTACAACAACTTTATGAAATTAGTACTTGTATCACCCCCAACTTGTAGCCAAATAGACTTGGACTGAGAATGGCCCCACAGTTCACCATATGGCCAGCCATCCAGCTGGGAGTTCCCAAATCAAGGCAATATCAGCTTTGGCTACTGGGGACCATGCCCATTTATGGAGTCCTTCCTCATCCTTGAGCCATAGCAGTAATTAATAGACCGGGGATACCTGGGCCCCTCTCTGCTCTGCAGCCTCCCTTTCTCAACTCTTGTCCCTCTTGGTTTTGCCAGCTCATAATGCACTTTGTCCTTTCCTTGAAAGGTTGTTTCTTAGAGACCAAACTGCTTATTTGATCTGCTACAGCCATAAAATATTGTTCTATCGTTTTGTTGTTAGGAAACTCAAGAGAAAACACAGATGCAGCCACAAATCTGTGTACTTTTGTTCAATATCATGCAAGCTCAAAAGAAAACCATCTCTGTATCACTGGTGATCTGAAACCATCATGGCCAACTGTTAACATTTATTTAATCTGAGTGGTGGGCACATAGGTGTCATTTCCTACTCTGCTCTGTAAGTTTGAAATATTTCATAAATTAGGTAAAAATAACTAAGTAGAAAAATCTGTATGGTCTCACAAAGGCAAAGAAAGTATGGCTTTCCTTATAGAGTTACAACTCACAGAATGAAAATACTTGTTACACAATAGAAAACAAGTAAACACAGCCATATACTTAAATGCATAATTACCCCATAGCAGATTACTTATTACTGTTTTCCCCAAGGTCTTAAAATATACACATGTCTAGTCCTCTGATTTGGGGTTTGGTGGTCATGGCTTTCAAGAGTCATCCTCTACAGTTAAAGGACTAGCTGTAGAGCCAATTCTGATGAAGAGAGAAGCCAAATAACTAAAAGCCACACAAAGTAGCATTAATCACTGTGAGGAATTTTAGTCTCATTCTTTAAGGCTAAGAAACGTGTTCATTACCCTCCTGAGAAGGATTCCTTCTCTCAAGGGCAGACTTCTGTTAACCAAGCTTATAAGATTAACAAAGAAAATCAGAGTTCCAATATATTATTTTATAATGAGAAATCTGTCATAGAGCCAGCATACTAATTCTTTGTCGGAAAACTTTCACTGATCAACAAATTATAATGAGATGATTAGCACAGTATGAGAAAAGAGGAATTGCTAGCTACCTTTGTTGGATATTTAATAGTACCATGCTATAATAGCCCAATGCATCCATCTCCATATATGAGAAATACCTGCCAGTAAGAACAAAATGCTAAAAATTATCCATTGGGCAAAACCCTGTCATCTTGCTAGTGCCTAAATGGATACTGCCTAAGTTTGCCTGCCTTCATAGTTATCAAAACCATCTTTGAATTGAGACTTTCTTTCATGAAATGTGCTGCTGTACTCGATCTTACAGGAGGTCTTATGAGCCAAATGTCACCCAAAAAATCAATTCTATTAGTTATCTTTCTTAGAGCTTATAAAAGACTCCATGTAGCAACTTAAGTTGAATCATAGAAAGATGAGAAGATCTTTATGAGGGCCCATCCTGTAATTCATCAAGTTGTTCATCAATGTATCACAAGTTCCTAGAACAGTGCCAGTGACTTTATAGATAATATTTCTAATATAAATGTAGAAAATCCTCATTTAAAATTTTTTAAAAAGTAGTTTAGTATAAACTTAAAGCCCATACATTTTAACTAATCATCACTTCTCACTTGATAAACACAATCATTCAGGACCTGGAAACTCTGTCCTACACATACTTCTCCAAATTCAGCCTGAGTTACTTACAGAAAAATCCCCAAAGCCATTTATCACCCATCAGCCAATACCACCACTTTTATCACCAAGTATACCATAGAGGCCCATGTTTATATTTTCCTATGTATTCTAGTGGCCAAATCAGCACCAAAATGAACTAAATATCACTTCTTTAGAAAGAAATTTTATCTTCTTCCTATAACAAAGGGCATACCAACCACTCTTACTGTAGGACAAAAATAAGTGTATAAATAATGTTAAAATCTGTATTTATAGAAACATATAGGACCCTGATACTAAAATGGGCCTAAACATAGAAAGTTTTTGGTGAAGTCATAAAGTTCTAGAAGGCATGAATTCAACTGTCCTTAAGGTAAAACTCATCCCAGTGTGTGTGCACTTGTATGTTTTACTCACTGCATACTGGAACTTTTCATTATATTCACGGTCATTGGCTTTCACAATCCGTTCCACTTCTAAAGAGAAAGAGAAATCAGGCTGAAATTAAATTTTTGACACAAAGAAACATATAACTCATTAAACTAATATCACTTAGGTTACTTTGATTGTCTCAAGGTTGCAAGAATTCTTTCCTTTAGAATTTGAAGGGCATTGGTTTTTTCCAGCCTAAATGTTGGAACATGTGTTGGAAAGTCCCAAAATGGAAAGCTGAAATGTGTCTCATTGTAATTCTCATGCCAGCCATAAAACAAAACATTATGTGTCTCCAATTTCTACATCCCTTTAACTCCACAAAGACCCTTTCTCTTAACTCCAAGTAATATCTAAAGGAGAAGGCTGCTCAAAGTCAAACGCCACCTGGGAAGGGATTTTTTCCCTACAAAGTGAAAAAATACAATATAGCCAAACAAAACCATGAATGAAGGGACCAGTGCAGTCACTGACCTTATGCTCACTGAGCAAAGGTGATATTTCTAAACAACCCAGGCACAGTGAGAGGAACTGCACATCACCAGGAGATGGAAACTTGCCCTTTGCTGGAAGTAGCTAAAAAAATATCTTCAGGAAACAAATGCAAACACCAGTACAAATAACAAAATAAAAGAACAACAAATTCAAAGATTATGATGGTGCATAAATTAAAATTTGCAGAGGGAAAGAAGAGACAGTGCTCCCCAGAAATACTAGCAGAATATATTTTTGTAGTAAAAGTAGCAAGTTCTTGCTCCATTTTACTGAATTCAGAGCTGACAAAGGAGTAATGATGGAAAAATGAAAGCTATTGGATGAAGACCAGCAAAAAATTCACCAGATGTCAACGCTGAACACCCATGATAAGTGACTTGATCATTTCACCTGGGATTCTCTTAATCTCCACGTCCACAGTTCTCCACCTGGGTAAGTGATAGATGGTAAAAAGTATAGGGATAGTGGTAAGAGTCCAAGTTTGGAGAAGGTACATACAACCACAGAATTAAAGAAGACTGGAGGATAGAAAGTAACTTAGAGTCATATATTAGGGATGGGGAAGGAAGAGCAAGCGGAAAGGAAAGAGAAGAAGAGCTAAAAGTAGAAGTGAAAGGACAAGAAGGAGGTGAAGAGGGGAAGAAAGAAAGGAATATATTTTATCCCCATCATCATCCTCCAAACACCGGGCACCGTGGCTTGTAAGAGTTGACTATTTTTTCCTAAAAGTCCCAGAGGAATGTTAATGTCTCTTTGGTTCTAGTCTCAAGTATGACATTGTGTTCACTTCTGAAAACTGCTTCCGACAAATAACACCCTGTCTTTGGTTATAGTTGAGTTTCTACCTTTGCAGAATGTGTGTCTGACATCCACCTACATGGCTCTCTTCTTATCTATGTATTAAAGTGAGTTCTCTGTGACGGCTCATGTTTTCAAGGATAGCTCACCTAATTTCTGGTAGGAATGATATTGGACTGATGGCCACAGCTAACCACACTGAGTGGGCTTGCCCCTAACATATATAACTCTGAAATCCAAAACTCACCAGGAAGCAACCTCGTAACCAACCATCCCCCAAATGAAACATTTCAAACCTTGGCTATAAAGATACCATCCTCGCCTTCTTACTGGCTCCCTAACAAAAAGCAAAAATATCAAAGCCCAAAATGGTATTTTGGAGGGTGAGGATACTTATGAAGGTTGGACAATTTGTTTATAAACATCCCTACCTTAACACAAGCATAGTAAAACTGCTGAGAGGAAAACAACAGATATTATCGGGAGGGTGAAGGTTGGGGGCACTCTTCTGCAGGGCAAAGGTCAACCTGGCCCACCTGGCATCCTGCTTATAATGTAAAGATTAGCTTTAGTTATAAGTCAAAACTTAGATATGTTAATTTTTATTTATTCAATTGCCTTTAGTTTCTATCATACACATTCAGATGATGATTTTTAAATTTCTCATTTATACAAAGCCCATCCAGGGATAGAATTCTATAGTTCTGCAGCTAATTTTCCTCACTCCAAAAACCAGAATCTTGACTCCTGTCCAGTGTCTCCATGTAACCACCCTCCCCAAGAACTATAACCCTTTACCCAAAGCGGCCAGAAGAGTAATTTCTGTACTAGGAAAGTTTGAATGTTCTTCTGGGTGTCCACATTGCTCTAGGCCCATGAGACTTTGTTAGAGCCAGGAAATCCTCTTTTGGCTTCTAAATCATTATTAAATCTTTGCTCTGCACTTCCAGTAGGTACAGTCCTTCTGAACAAAGTCTTTATAAATAAATTATGGCATATTTTCTATCCCCTCACTAAGCTCTGCAACATTCTGGCTTTGTTCTACATCCCTACAGATTTCTGCCTTTAACTTAACTATGCTAAGCCAAGAACTAACATTCTTCCAAGTGCTAGGACAGTGGGTGAGGGGATAGAAACCCCTCTTGGCAATAAGTCACATCCTATAAGAAAGGGAAGCTGAAAATGAATTCTCCATAAACAACTCCCATTGGTAATTGCTCAGAGGCTTGATGACTTAATGCTCAATATTTCATAGGCATTGCAGGACCCTTCCAGCTATGAGAATACTGAAAGAAAAGTACCCACCAGGAGATTTAGGATCTACTACGGTAAGCTCACTGCTACATAACTGTTATCATTGAATTTGTGTGGTTCCAAAAAGAAGTAAAGTGATACACAGGATGTATAAAATATAGTGAGCCAGCATATGTTTAAAGTGAAGTTCAAAGACCTTCCAGTTCAAGATAGCAAACCACGTATGTCCTTCTACCTCCCTTCCCACCCAGGTCTCACTGAAATAACAGCAATATGTTTTTTAAAAGAATAAAAACATAACAGTGCTGGAAAACAAGAGTAGAAGGTAGCAGATGTTCATAAATTTTTAAAATTCCGAGTGAGGTTCCAGAGAACTTCCAAATTCAGTCAATAAATACAAAGGTTTAAAATGTGTTATAGATAGGGTGACAGTACCAGTTTATGCACACTGTCTTGACAAAATAACTTCTCACTTTTAAAGGTGTCTTGGCTTGGAAGATAAATTATCTGTGCATTCTAGTTTTAGAGCATCACCAGAATAAATTTTTTAATTTATTTATTTTTTTCAGCGTAACAGTATTCATTGTTTTTGCACAACACCCAGTGCTCCATGCAAAACGTGCCCTCCCTATTACCCACCACCTGTTCCCCCAACCTCCCACCCCTGACCCTTCAAAACCCTCAGGTTGTTTTTCAGAGTCTATACTCTCTTATGGTTCGCCTCCCCTTCCAATTTTTTTTTAATAAACATATAATGTATTTTTATCCCCAGGGGTACAGGTCTGTGAATCGTCAGGTTTACACACTTCACAGCACTCACGATAGCACATACCCTCCCCAATGTCCATAACCACCTCCCCCTCTCCCAACCCCACCTCCCCCCCGCAACCCCCAGTTTGTTTTGTGAGATTAAGAGTCATTTATGGTTTGCCTCCCTCCCAATCCCATCTTGTTTCATTTATTCTTCTCCTATCCCCCTAACCCCCCATGTTGCTTCTCCATGTCTTCATATCAGGGAGATCATATGATAGTTGTCTTTCTCTGATTGACTTATTTCACTAAGCATGATACCCTCTAGTTCCATCCACGTCGTCGCAAATGGCAAGATTTCATTTCTTTTGATGGCTGCATAGTATTCCATTGTGTATATATACCACATCTTCTTGATCCATTCATCTGTTGATGGACATCTAGGTTCTTTCCATAGTTTGGCTATTGTAGACATTGCTGCTATAAACATTCGGGTACACGTGCCCCTTCGGATCACTATGTTTGTATCTTTAGGGTAAAACCCAGTAGTGCAATTGCTGGGTCATAGGGTAGTTCTATTTTCAACATTTTGAGGAACCTCCATGCTGTTTTCCAGAGTGGTTGCACCAGCTTGCATTCCCACCAACAGTGGAGGAGGGTTCCCCTTTCTCCGCATCCTTGCCAGCATCTGTCATTTCCTGACTTGTTAATTTTAGCCATTCTGACTGGTGTGAGGTGATATCTCATTGTGGTTTTGATTTGTATTTCCCTGATGCCGAGTGACATGGAGCACTTTTTCATGTGTCTGTTGGCCATCTGACTCCACTCCAAAACTGCTAGAACTTATACAGGAATTCAGTAAAGTGTCAGGATATAAAATCAATGCACAGAAACAGTTGCATTTCTGTACACCAACAACAAGACAGAAGAAAGAGAAATTAAGGAGTCAATCCCATTTACAATTGCACCCAAAACTATAAGATACCTAGGAATAAACCTAACCAAAGAGACTAAGAATCTATACACAGAAAATTATAAAGTACTCATGAAAGAAATTGAGGAAGACACAAAGAAATGGAAAAATGTTCCATGCTCCTGGATTGGAAGAATAAATATTGTGAAAATGTCTATGCTACCTAAAGCAATCTACACATTTAATGCAATCCCTATCAAAATACCATCTGTTTTTTTTTTTTCAAAGAAATGTTACAAATAATCCTAAAATTTTTATGGAACCAGAAAAGACCTCGAATAGCCAAAGGAATAATGAAAAAGAAAGACAAAGTTGGTGGCATCACAATTCCAGACTTCAAGCTCTATTACAAAGCTGTCATCATCAAGACAGCATGGTACTGGCACAAAAACAGATACATAGATCAATGAAACAGAATAGAGAGCCCAGAAATAGACCCTCAACTCTATGGTCAACTAATCTTCGACAAAGCAGGAAAGAATGTCCAATGGAAAAAAGACAGCCTCTTCAATAAATGGTGCTGGGAATATTGGACAGCCACATGCAGAAAAATGAAATTGGACCACTTCCTTACACCACACACGAAAATAGACTCCAAATGGATGAAGGACCTCAATGTGAGAAAGGAATCCATCAAAATCCTTGAGGAGAACGCAGGCAGCAACCTCTTTGACCTCAGTCGCAGCAACATCTTCCTAGGAACAACGGCAAAGGCAAGGGAAGCAAGGGCAAAAATGAACTATTGGGATTTCATCAAGATCAAAAGCTTTTGCACAGCAAAGGAAACAGTTAACAAAACCATCTCCAGAATAATTAAAGGAAATTGAGCTAGGTGGGCCCCCAAATACTCTTACCCTTGCTCATTAAAGAGATCAGGCAACATGCCTGGGGAGGAAACCAAGAATGGGTGTTCAGATCTAAGAAAGAAGAAGCTCTAAGCCTCCACATCAGCTCGGGAGACTCAGGTCCTAGTAAACCCTGCCTTACTGAGGCAGTTGTGGGATTTGCCAGGCTAGAGAATGAATGTTTATGGTCCCCCAAAATTTCTGTGTTGGAACATTCCCAATGAGATGATATTTGAGTGCCTTTGGGAGGTGATTAGGTTATGAGGTAGAGCCCTCATGAGTGGGATTAGTGTCCTTATAAAAGAGGTCCTAGAGATTCCCCTGCCCCTTGCATCATGTGAGGACACAGCAAGAAGACAGCCATCTATGAACCAGAAACCAGGCTCTCACCAGACACCAAACACATTGACTCCATGATATCAGACTTTCCAATCTCCAGACCACAATAAATAGATTTGTTGTTAATAACCACCCAGTTTATGGTATTCTGCTATAGCAGCAAGAAAAATCTAAGACATACAGAAAAGCCTCCCTGCGAGCTGGCAACATTACCAGCCTTCCAATTTAAGGGAGAAGGCTAGCCAGGGGAAAGACCTTTGCAACTGCCCTCTTATATAAACACAAACCAATAACCATAAGTCAGCAGATGTCTGAGAAAACTCAATACCACAAAAGACAAGGATTCAAGAAGAAGAGTTAATGCTGAAAATGGATGGGGAAAATAGTTTTTATGCTAATTAGTACCTTGAAGTTATTCAAGACATGGCATCCATGAAGCAAGAACAAGCTGATAGGAACAAAGTTAACACAACAAGAAACAGTTCCTGGAAATTAAAACTACTTAATGGAAAAAATAGGTAGGATAGAGAGAATGAAAAACAAAATTGAAGAAAGCTCTTAAAATATATATCAAAATGACAAAGAGGAGGAAGATGTGAAAAGAACACTTACAAGAAGGGTACATAAACAATGGCTAAGTAGAAATAATCAAATAAACAGAAGAAAATGTCCCTGCACCAGATAAGAGCTAAGTCTTCAAAGTGAAAAAGCCGCCAAGACCCAATCAGGATGAATGAAAAGGGACCCATGGTTATCTACAAAATTTTGAGCTCCAAAGACAAAGAAAGTATTTTAAAATTCCAGAAGAGAAAAAAAAAATGGTTAGCCCTAGAGACCTAAGAATTGGACTAACATGAAAATCCTCATCAGGAGAAAGGATGATAGAAGACATTGAAGTGATGCCTTCTAGTTTTAAGGAAAAATATGTTTGAGCTCAGAATTCTGTACCCAGCCAAATCAATCAAGTGTGAAGGAGCAATAAGAACACTTTTTCAGACATCCAATAGTGTTTACATACAAGATCATCTCCAAAACAATGACTCAAGAATGTACAACAGGTTAATCGTTTAAATGTTTAAACAAATCGTTTAAATAAAGGGAGTCAAAGAAGATATAGAAGCGGGGCGCCTGGGTGGCTCAGTGGATTAAGCCGCTGCCTTCGGCTCAGGTCATGATCTCAGGGTCCTGGGATCGAGCCCCGCATCGGGCTCTCTGCTCCACGGGGAGCCTGCTTCCTCCTCTCTCTCTGCCTGCCTCTCTGCCTACTTGTGATCTCTCTCTCTGTCAAATAAATAAATAAAATCTTAAAAAAAAAAAAAGAAGATATAGAAGCAAAGATGATGACCAACTAAAGTCAACACTGAAAATAAAACTACCTGATGTGATCACCTACATACCTTTTCTAAGTGAGCCACAAATTCTACAGAAAAAGGAAAGGCTTGTCTATTTCCATTTATTTCACAGTCTATACAGCAAAAATAAACCAGTTTCTCAGGAAAAGTAAAATTATGTATTAATTCTTGGCTCAAACAATAATTTCTCTAAAAAGTCCTCATAAGGAAGTCATTGTTTGATACAAAGAACATAAAATGCATTTTTAAGAGCTGTGTTTTATAAAAATTCTAGAGATCTCATTCCAAACACAATTCAGAGGAGCCAATGCTAGGGTTTCGTACTCAGTCTCTACGGAGCTGATTAAATTCAGGTATGTATTTTAGAATATTTAGATGAATAAATAAACTGCAAGTCCTTCCATAAATCACCCTCATTATTATTTCTCACAACTGCACTTTTGCTAAATGCTAAATGACTGAGTTTCAGATCGAAATTCCTGAAAAATACCTGAAGAACTGCTATGCTATGTTGCTAGCCGAGTACAGATTCTTGGGACAGAAAATCAACCTGGTAATAGCCTTAACATTCCTTTGTGACAGCTGAGGAGCCTAACAAAGACATTTACCTAAATAGGAAGCTATCCTTCATCATTTCAACAAGTAAGGAGAAGAGCCATTAGCAGAGGTAGAATTGTCTTAGACACTTATTTTGAATCTACTCTAGAATACAGAAAAATAGGTACAGTAAAAATTAGGTAATTAAACCCACTAAGACCTCCTTCACATAGGATAATGGAAGTAGCCTCCATTTTCCAAAACTCAAAGGCCTGTATAATTTGATGCCTGCCTCAATCAAATAAAAGATCAATGAAGCGCTCATAGAATGCTTATCTTTGAGCCATATGATTACTGTTACCTTATCCAAGATAACTAAATAAGGATACCTCATTTATTTTATGAAGTGGTCATTTAGAAATCAGTTAAATGTTAGGAAACATTTACCAAAAAGAGTAACCTTAGTTTTAGGATGAATGACAGGTAGTCTACCCTGTCCCTCCCTATAATAATTATCTGATCTGGCAGATGATAGGTTTCAGATAATAAAACCACATCCACTTATATATGCACATATGCTTGTCTTTCCATTTGGAAGAGTTTCATCAAAAACATCCAAGTGTTGGGGCACCTGGGTGGCTCAATTCATTAAGCATCTGCCTTTGGCTCAGGTCAAGATCCCAGGACAAGATCTCAGGGTCCAGAGATCAAGTCCAATGTTAGCATCTCCTTCTTCCTCTGCCCTTTCCCCTGCTCATGTTTTCTCTTTCACTATCTCACTCTCAAATAAAAATCTTTATAAAAAAGTTTAAAAAAAATCCAAGTTTCATCCAATCACTAAAACACAAGTTTGAAAGATGGGAGGGATGTAACACAACCCTGCTGGAAATTTTTAATCTCAGTTGAGATGTTGTTCTTTGTTACCAAGACTTTGGGGACCCATAAAAATGAGAATTTGATGACCAAGCATGCATAGAAGAGGAGGAGGTCTGGATCTTTAAGCCAGAGGCCAGAGATCTTCCTACTACCAACTATGCGTGTGAGCATATGATCTCTCCTTATCGGTGGTTCCTCAGAAAAATAATGCCACTTTGTGTTGACATCATTATATAAGAAAATATATGGAAAGCACTTTGCAAACAGAGTAACAAAAAACCATTTTTCTAAAAAAAAAATAGCATATAAGTGAGAAAAAAATCACCCAAGTCAGTCTTAAATTTGCTTGAATTATTATTTCTCAAACAGATCTGAAGTAATTTTCTAATTTTCTAAATATTCTTAGTGGAAACTGGCAAATACCCATTGATTCTTCCCCAAGTTGTTGGGGGCAACACCCAATCCCTAATCTGGGCTCTTCTCCTTCATACTATAATAAGTTAGACAAGATCCAGCTTCTATTTCCAGCAGGCATTTATGTCTTTTTTTCTCTTGGTTTTTCTATGAACACTTCCCAACACCTTAATATTTAAGACTACTTGGTGAATTCAGTAGCTCTGTTAAAAGACCAAGAGTAAGAAGGAAGATTTAGGAGGCGTCCATTGGACCCATAAGTGATCACAGCAACTACAAATTCCTAATTAATGAACACAACGGTCTTTCTTCAATTAAATCCAGAGCATTTTGTCCTTCACCAAATGTGGTTTGGGAGACAGTCTTCAGGCAATTGGCTTTATATCCCCAAAATCATGAAATGATGAAGCACCACAAAAAATCTGGGGGCTCTGTATAAACCCTGATGACAGGAACTTGTACTTCCTCAACAAGGTTGGTCCCAATCCAAAAGCTGAAGAATGTCTCCAAACATGGAGTGTCATTTGGGGTTTGGGGTTGTTGTTGGTTTTTTTGGGTTGGGTCAGAAGTCTCAGAAAAATACCCTCAAGCCAAATCAATAACTTAAGCTTTTTCCTTTCTGTATTTCCTTTCATTCTTCACAATCTGGTCTTGTGGTTAGAAGCCAAAGCAATTCATTAAAGACATGAGGAAAGAACAATGAGTGGGGAAAGCTTTAAAGAAAAGAGTTCCCCCACCCTCCAAGATTTCCTGATTTGACTCCAAAAGCACATTCTGATACAACTGAAAAATATGTGTCCTAAATTGGGGTTTCCTATTGAAACCCAGTGGTGACCTGCAGCTGCTGGGACTTATTGACATTTGAACAGCAAACTAAAGAGAATTGAAGCAAAAGGGAAAAATCTTCCCACAATTTTTTTTTTATTCTTGTCCTCACAAAAGAGCTTAGAAACAGAGTTAGGGGATTCAAACAAATACTAAAAAGCCTTGGGTTTGTTTTCCTCTTGGCTGAGCCAATTTGCTCATCAGGTCCAGATATTTGGAAAATTTGATTTATTGGAAGCTCTATTCCTCCCATGGCTTACTATAGCTTCACAAAGAAACATAAAAAGTTTTAACCAGTTCATTCTTCTTCCACCATGCACGAATTGGATTACATAAGTTACAAGTAAAAATCGATAAAATCTTCATATACGTCTGTGGTATATTGCTTGCTGTAAGTATAGATTCCACAACTAGAGAGTTAAGAATTACCACAATATAATGTTAATAATAGCAGCTAACATGTATTGAGCACTGGTTAAAAACTAGATACTATGAGAACTGTTTTGCATACTTTATTTCATTATTCCTCAGAACAATCCAGGTACCAACAGGTATATGCTATTATTCGTTCCGTTTCATAAATGAGGAAAATAAGTCCTCACAAGATCATGCGATAAAACCAGATTTCAAACACTGAGCTGCCTTCTTATGAAAGCAGTGTGAAAGAGATTTGGGGTATCAGGAGATGTTAGATGGCACTGTGAGGAGTTGGCTGGGAAAATGCAAATTGCTGTGTGCCTGTATTCAGAGGTCAAGGAGAGGAAGAAGAGGACCCTGTTATTGAATGCCATGCTCCATGGTCTACCTCAAACACACACTCCCTTCCCATTAACCTTGCAGCCCTGTGACCTCTCACATTCCACTGCTTCTAGGCTTCTCTCTGCTTCCTGGTGGAGGCTGCCTCCTCTTCTTGGAGCCTTTGGGCAATCCTTGCTGAGAAAACTCTCCCAAAACCCTGTTCAAAACTTATGCTTTCTTTGCACCCTTTCTCATATGGGCCTAATGCTAGACTATTGGTTTTTATTTCTATTCTTTTATAATTATGTATAGCAAAAAAATCCATTTTTATGAACTGGGCCAGGATCAGAGTATTTTTTTTTAATATTTTATTTATTTGACAGAGAGAAATCACAACTAGGCAGAGAGGCAGGCAGAGAGAGAGGAGGAAGCAGGCTCCCCGCGGAGCAGAGAGCCCGATGCGGGGCTCGATCCCAGGACCCTGAGATCATGACCTGAGCCGAAGGCAGAGGCTTTAACCCACTGAGCCACCCAGGCGCCCCCAGGATCAGAGTATTTTCTGTGAAGATGAAAAATAGCTGTATCTTCCTACAGCATCCCCTTTCAAAAAGGGAAATAAAATAAGGATCTATCCCAAGAATCACAAGAGCCTAGAAGAAGCTGGAGGACATTTAATTTTCCACTGTGAGACACATTCTGGCCACCCAAGGGAAAGCAAGCCACTTGTCACCAAGTGAGAGCAAAGAACCCCAGGTAGAAAAGAAAGCCACAGGAAAAGGAAATCGAAAGACATCTCTTCTCTGATATCTCAGGGTTTGCACAGGAAGCTGTGTTTTTCAAAGCTTACATTTGTTATTTTGAGATGAGTGGGGCTTATAAATTGGGTTTCTTTAGTACATATTGGTTTCTGTGCCTCAGACCCATGAATCCATGTGGCAATAAAAATCTGCTGGAGCCAAGACAAAGGGATTTATTCCAGAAATATTCCAGAAATATTTATGGAGCTCCTTTGAGCAAGGCTCTCTTGTAGACAATGAAGAAAACAAGACAGCAATAGCCTTCGAAGGGTGAACATGCCCACAAATACCCACACAGCATGGAAGCAGAGGAGAGGCCCAGGAGCCATGAAAACCAGAGAAAAAGAAAGTCAGGTCCAGGTGGGTGGAGAAAAGGCATCATCACCTATCTCAAGTAGCTCTGAAGGGAATTTATGCAGCTAGATACACACTGGGGAGTATGGTAGGTTGTTTTGCCAAGCTCCTTATCTAACCCATTTACTGAAAAAAGGAATTTGGTAAAGGTGGTCTGCCACCTAAGGTAAAATATGGACTTTTTAAGAGGACATCTCCAGTTCCCCAACCACTGTCTCTTCTAGCAAATAGTGGACCACATGTGAAAAGACCAAAAGAAAAATTAGGAACCTCACTTTATTTACCTACTAGTGAAGCATTTGGAGAACATATGTTTTAGAAGAGACACAATGGAGCCAGAACTTTGGGCAAAAAAGAAATCTGCCTACTTCTCACACTCCACTCCCACCCTACCTATCCACACTCTGGTCCAAGTCACTCTTTCGCTGTCCTCCAGCTACTGCAATAGCCTGCCCTGGGCCTCCCAGCTTCCTCCCCTGTCCCCATAATCTATTTTTAATAGGGCAACCAGACTGACCCTTTTCCAATTGTAGTTGTTTCCTATTGCTGTTCCAGCAAATCACCACAAGCTTATAACAACACAAATGTGTGATCTTATTATTCTGGAAGTCAGAAGTCTAAAAACGGAGCTCACAGAGCTAAAAATCAAGGTGTTTTATCAGGACTGAGTTCCTTCTAAAAGCTGTAGGAGAGAATCCATTCCTTGCCTTTTCCAGCTTCTAGAAGCTGCCCACATTCCTCACTCATGGCCACATCACTCTGACCTCTGCTTCTATTGTCATATCACCTTCTCTGACCTCCTGCCTCCCTCTTATAATTACAGTGGACTTACCTGTAAATCCAGGGTACTCATCCTATCCCAAGATCCTTAACCGTATCTCCAAAATTTATTTTACCATGTAAGGTAATATATTCACAGGTTCCAAGGATTAAGACATGGACATATCTGGGGGAAGGGGCATTAATATGCCTGCCACCAGAATTATCTTTTCTCTGCTCAAAACGTCCAGTGCTGCTGCACCTCAAGAGACAAGCAAGTTCTTATAAAGGAATTCAGGGCCCTGCTTGATCTTCACACACTTACCCCATTACAACCACCAAAAGCCCATGGACAGTGAAGCTAATAAAACTTCAGCTTCAGAGCACCTCACTAGCACTTTCATTCCAAAACCCTGGGAGTCACACTAGAACTGTGTTTGTCCAGGAAGTCTTACTGTGTCCAACAACATGGATGGGCCTTGGTGGCATCATGCTAAGTATAATAACTCAGACTAAGAAAGACAAATACTACCTGACTTCACTTATATGTTAAACCGAAACGAACTCACAGAAAAAAGAGACCAGACTACTTGTGGTTATGGGGCAGGGCAAGGAGAGGGAGGCACAAACTTCCGGTTATAAAATAAGTAAGTACCAGGGATATAATGTAAACATGATGACTGTATGATATATGCAGTATGATATACAGGAAAGGTGTTGAGAGTTTTTTTTTTTTTGGAAGATTCTATTTATCTAATAATTTATTTGAGAGTGAGTGAGAGAGCACAGGAGGGGCAGCAGCAGAGAAGAGGGAGAAGCAGGCTCCCCGCTCAGTGGGGAGCCTGATGTGGAGCTTGATCCCAGGACTCTGGGATTATGACCTGAACCAAAGGCAGCCACTTAACCATCTGAGCCACCCAGGAGCCCCAAGAGAATAGATCCTCAGAGTTCTCATCACAATCATAAAACTGCAGCCCCTCAAATGTACAAGGTAACTTACTTAGTATTTGATTTTGTTGACTAGCTTCTTTCTCTCCCCACAAAACTCTAAGCTCCATACAGGTTGAACCTTTTTTTTACTTTTCAAAATCTGTTTTGCTCACAGCTGTATCTGAAAACTTTGGAACAGTTTCTGGCACATAATAGAAATCCAGGCAATACTTGGGAAATAGTTGGATTGGTAGATAAACAAGCAAATAAATGAGTGAATTACCAATCAAAGTTCTCATTGTCATAAGACAACCAAAATTACCACAGTCAAACAAGATCATTCCAGCTAAAATCATTGAAACATGATATTTTCATCAACTTATCGACCTTAAAGAATGTAAATTTACAATTCACAGTAGACAACTGCTGAGTTATTAAGGGTACTTTTCTTTATAGAAAATACCATTTTGGGATTACTTCATAAGCTTTAAGATTTTATTTCACCATTGATGCTTCTCCATGTCCTCATATCAGGGAGATCATATGATAGTTGTCTTTCTCCGATTGACTTATTTCACTAAGCATGATACGCTCTAGTTCCATCCACGTCGTCGCAAATGGCAAGATTTCATTTCTTTTGATGGCTGCATAGTATTCCATTGTGTATATATACCACATCTTCTTGATCCATTCATCTGTTGATGGACATCTAGGTTCTTTCCATAGTCTGGCTATTGTAGACATTGCTGCTATAAACATTCGGGTACACGTGCCCCTTCGGATCACTATGTTTGTATCTTTAGGGTAAATACCCAGTAGTGCAATTGCTGGGTCATAGGGTAGTTCTATTTTCAACATTTTGAGGAACCTCCATGCTGTTTTCCAGAGTGAAAGGTTCAAAGTTAAGCCCAGAAATAAAAATTATAGTTTCCTTTAAATTAAGAAGTTCTGTTTGAACAAATAGCAAGCACAACATTATACAAGAACAAGGTCCAGCAGGGGACTGTAATTCAAATAGCACTTACTAAAACTACTCAAATAATAACAATCACAGCTACAAATAAGAACTTGACATATGCCAGATACTGGCTCAAATACTAAATTAAGGAAGTGTTCTAAGGTTTGGGTCCATGGAAGGGATCTGAAAGTATTTTTAAAATAAGTGACTATAATTCTAGGGATAAAATTAAGGATTTTTCTTTTACAAAACCAAAGTATGACAAATAGAATATTATTGGGAATGCTAAAGAAAGAAATGGAAAACTGGAACAAATGCATTTACAAATAAGTTCTAAGTCTAATAAGTATATATGACATACAATGTTGTTCTAAGTATAATTTTATTATTCACTACAATGAGGTATTCAAAATAGACTCATTTTTGTGTATATGTCATGGCTAATATTTAAACCTGAAAAAACACTGATTTATATATTCCTTAACCATTATTTTCTTATTCAATTCACTATTCTTTATTCCTTATTTATGCTTCCTGATATATTGAAATACTCCTATAACTATTACAGAACAGTAATATTTAATGTATTCTCCTGGTAAGCTTATAAGACATTATTAAAAATGTATTTTTAAGTTTTCCACTACAAAGTGTAAATTGTGTCAGGATCAACTCATCTGCTGAGAACTATAAGAGCTAGATGAAATATACAAAATGTTTGTAAATATTTGAAAATACATAGCCCAAAATCAGACAGAACATGAAAGGCCAAGAACCAGCAAAGTACTGAGATAAACCTGATATTCTCTACCTTTCCCCTTAAGGTAATTTTTAATTCTTCAGCTTCCCAGAGGTGACAGAAGACAACAATTAGAATTCAGAACCTAGCAGGGAAAAGGAGCTTTGGTAACACTCTAAATTTCTAGTTGACTTCTGAAGGACTGCGTTCTAGGAGTAAGAACAAAATTAGATGATGCCTTATAAATACTGAAACCCAGACTCATACTATCTCAGTCTCTGACTGTATCAAGATGATCTTTTCCTTCTCTAATTGTGTCTGAGAGGAAAAGTAAATTCTCCTCAAGGAAGGTAACATTATCCAGATCCCCTACAATTTTTTCATAGGCAAGGTCTAGATTTTAATAATAAATTGGCAAGTATGGCAGGGCACAATATCAAACTATCGAAAACCAAGAGAAAAAAATAGGAAATAGAAACTGACCTACATATGATCTAGATATTGGAACTATCACACATGGACTTTAAAATAGTTATAATTAACATGTACATTAGAATAGATGACAAAATACAAATTACCAAATTACACATAAAACAAAAAACAAAATGTACAGAATTTGAAAATACTAGAATTAAGCATTCAATATAGGAGTTTAACAGCACATTAGACATAGCAGAGGGAATAGTTGTAAATTAGTGATTAGAAAATATAAAAACTGTACAAGGAGGGAAGAAAAAAGTTGAAAATATCAGAAAAAAAGCATAAGCACATAGAGACATGGTAAAAGTTCTCTCAGATGTATAACTGGAGTCCCACAAAGAGACCTGAGAGAATAGGAAGTAGTAACAATATTTGAGGATATTCTGAGAATTTTCCAAATTTCCAAAAGAAATCAAGGTGAAAACTCAGAATCTCTATAAATTGCAAGCTTGTTAAATACAAAGAAAACCATACCTATGCCCAGAATAGTAAAAATGCTGAAAAACAAAAATAAAGTTTTTAAAATAGCCAGAAAACATATCACTTCAACAAAAGAATAACAAGAATGTCAGCTTACTTTTTTTCTTTTTTTAATGTAATTTTATTTTTTCAGTGTTCCAGGATTCATTGCTTATTCACCACACCCAGTGCTCCATGCAATATGTGCCTTCCTTAATACCCACCACCAGGCTCACCCAACCCCCATCCCCCTCACCTCCAAAACTCTCAGTTTATAAACTGTCAGTTTACTTTTTAAAAGAACAAGTGGAGATCTCAATGTGACAGAATGGTACCTTTAAATTGCCAGAAGGAAAGACTACCAATCTGGAGTTCTATGCTCCATAAGAATATTTATCCAGGGGTGCCTGCGTGGCTCAGTGGGTTAAAGCCTCTGCCTTCAGCTCAAGTCATGATTCTGGGATCCAGCCTTGCATCTGGCTCTCTGCTCAGCGGGGAGCCTGCTTCCCTTCCTCTCTCTCTCTCTGCCTGCCTCTCTGCCTAATTGTGATCTCTGTCAAATAAATAAATGAAATCTTTAAAAAAAAATCTTATCCAAATATAAATGCAAAATAAGGTTCTTTTTCCTCATAAAAAGTGATTGAATTCACTACCATTTGTTCCACATTTTTTATAAAAAATGAAAGGAAATCTTCAGGCAGAAGGAGAATTACTCTAGATAGAATCACAGAAATGCAGAAAAATGAAAAAAAAACAACAACTGAAATGTGTAGGCAAATCTACACAAATAATGAACATGTTGACAATAATACATGTTATTTGTTACTGCTGTCTTGTTAGTTTTACAATACACAATGAATTAAATACATGATAACAAAGGAACAGAAATAGATAAGGAAAGTTAAAATGCTCTAAATTCTTACATGGCTCACAGAGTAGTAAAGTACTAAAGTTAATCAAATAGTTATGTCGCAATCCTAAAAATAACCACATAAAGAATATTAAAAGAATGATAAGTAACAAGCTAACAGATGCTTAGAAATGAATAGAAATATTCCATTTCTATTCCTATTTTCTATTTATATTCTAGAAATAGAAAAGCAGTAGAAATATTGCTTATGCAAAGGAAGGCAACAGAAAAAGAAATGTAGAATAATAGTAAGATAATTGATTTAGCCATAAATGTATCAGTAATTGTATTAACAATAAATGAACTAAATACTTCATTTAGAAGTCAAAGTTTGGTGGCTCAGTCATTAAGCTTCTGCCTTTAGCTCAGATCATGATCCCAGGATCATGGAATCAAGTCCCACATCAGGGTCCCTGCTTGGCAGCAAGCCTGCTTCTCCCTCTCCCACTTCCTTTGCTTGTGTTCCCTCTCACACTGTCTCTCTATCTCAAATAAAAATATTTTTTAAATAAATAAATAAAAGTCAAACTCTGTCAAACTGTATTTTTTAAAACCACAATATATCACATCTTAAATTTAAGACATTAAAGGGTTGAAAATAAAAAGAAAAATATATAACATGTAAACATTAATAAAAGGAAATCTGGTATCACTACACAATATCAGATAAAGTAGACTTCAATATATAACAATTGCTAGAGATAAATAGGACCATTCCATAATAATAAAAGATGATTCTTCTAGGAATATATAACTCTAAATTTGTATACATCATAATATAACCTAAAAATATATAAAGCAAAAACTGACAGAACTAAAAGGAGAAATAGACAAAGTTAAGAATATCTTGATAAACTAAAATATGGCTATAATGGTTAATTTTAATGTGTCAATTTGACTGGGCCATGAGGTACCTAGATAGATAGTCAAACAACATTACCCATGTGTCTGTGAGAATCCTAACACGAAAAAGACCTTTAAACATTTGATAATCTTTAATGCACATGGCAGAATAGACACTCTGTTGTTCTAAACTACAGAACAGAATGTAAACTCAAGGATGTGAAATTCTATTGAATATGTCGGAAAATTTACTGTCCAGAGGATGAACTAGCTCTTAAAATACATGCTTGAACATGTTAGAGTAAGGAATCAAAGAAAATATTCAGCAACACTACAGGAATAGATTGTCAAGTTGGAAGAAAATTTGGACAAGATGATTTTGAAGACCCTCCTAATTCTCAGGTTTTATCATTCTATACAACCTAAAACTATATTAACAGAATGATTAGATTAAAAGAGTAGCAATTAGAAATAAGGTAGAACATTTAGGAAAGATGTCACGATGGACACCACAGATTTCAAAGTTATCTCCACAGAGATGAGTGGAAGCCATGATGGAAGAGCACCCCTCTGAGGAACACATTATACAGACAGAAGAGGATAGAAGACTGAACCAGGGACAATTCCACCACTGAGGTCCAGTGAAGGAGACAGGGTCATAGCAGTCTGAGAAGCAAGAATTTCCACAAGAGTCGTGAAGACCAAGGAAAAAGAGTGTTCAAGAAGAGAATATATACCCCACCTCCAAATCCACAGAGAGGTAATAAAGGGTGGTGTTGAGGAACAGCGCCTTTAGAGAGGCTCCAGTGACTGGCGATTTTTTTAATAGCAGCCCAAACTAGACTATATCCTGAGTAATAAAACACCAGATTGCTCAAAGCCTACATAATACCTCAAATAGAGCAGCACACAACTTTTGGAAGTATATGAGAGCCAGAAGAAATCTCTTTTCTACACTTTCTATTTGTCACTGTGCACAATGACTATGATAGCAAATTTTCAAGTATATAGTGTACTCTCTGTACAAAGAAAAAAAAAAGACTTTTTTTTCAAAGAAATTTAAGCGCAGCATAAAAATCTAGACCACAAGGTGGACTAAGAATACCAATGCTACCTCTTCCTTCCCTCCCAGTTAAAAAGCTTATGAACGAACAATGGGGTAACTTATGTCCTACAATACTTAGGATGAGAAACAAATATTTAGTGTCTGGAATAATTTCTATCATGTTTTGGCACAGAAACTTAGTAAAGTGAAATGGAATGGATTAGGCATTTCTCCCTCATCTCTAGTGGTACCAAATAAAATTTCCCATGTCCCTCTAGATACCAAAAAGTTATGAAAATGTGCACGAGAACTAATTAGAAAATACTAAGCCCAGCGGTGCCTAGGTGGCTTAGTCGGTTAAGCATCTGCCTTTGGCTCAAGTCATGATCCCAGAGTCCTGGGATCTAGCCCCACATTGGGCTCCCTATTCAGCAGGGAATTGGCTTCTCCCAAACCCCCACCCCTGCTCATGTTCTCTCTTGCTCTCTGTCTCTCTCAAATAAATAAATTTTTTAAATCTTCATTAAAAAGAGGAAGAAAGAAAAGAAAATAATAACCCCAAAGTTCTAAGAGTTTTTGTAAAACTAACACTGTCTTAGTATGTCACTGACTGGCAAGTACTAATTATCACTTCATTCTAATGACATCATTTTTGGTTTACTAAGAAAATAGAAGGTTTTGAAAAAATTATATCCATTTTTTTAAACAAATTATGTATCAGAAACCAAGTTCAAGGGGGTACCTGGGTGGCTCAGTGGGTTAAGCCTCTGCCTTCGGCTCAGGTCACGATCTCAGGACTGGGATCAAGCCCGACACAGGGCTCTCTGCTCTGCAGGGAGCCTGCTTCCCCCACTCTCTCTGTCTGCCTCTCTGCCTACTTGTGATCTCTGTCTGTCAAATAAATAAATAAATAAATCTTTAAAAAAAAAAAAGATAGAAAGAAACCAAGTTCAAACAAAAATTAATACCTTCACAAGTATAATTGCAAAAGTACTTAATGAACTTTTGGATTTGTTGTTTTTCCATAAGGAATAAACACAAGCAGAAATAACACTCCTTAAACACATACATTAATATACATGTACTTTTATATGCATTGATATGGTGGCTATGGGGGTAGGTTCCATTTTACATATCTTTCATATCACCAATCTTCTACTGCAGGACCAACCCACTATCTGATAAGTAGTATAAGCTCGCAATAATGCCTAAGAAGCTGGAATATAAATTCCAACCAAAAAGCTATTTATTTTGTAAGCACAATAGATACATCACCTAGGGCCCATAATACTTTGAGGGACACAAAAATATTCAAATTTTTATTTTAAAATCAGAAGAAAAAATGAATATAACAATGGATTCATAATAATAAACTTAACCTGGATTGCATGTCTTTATAACCATACAACTGTAAAATATACTTTTTAATATTTTTTGGAGGAAGGAGCCAACAAATACCAATGATAGACATAATATGACCTACTCCACACCCCCATAAACATACGGCGGAATTCCCTGTGAAGTCATGCATGCTAGGTCCACAACCTCCACATTTTGGAACCTGGAACAACTTCCGCCAGTTTAAAGACAGCCTGTAAACCGCAAGACTAAAGAATCATGGGTAATAGGGAGGGCACGTTTTGCATGGAGCACTGGGTGTTGTGCAAAAACAATGAATACTGTTACGCTGAAAAAATAAATTAAAAAAAACATTTAGATTAAAGTACCACCATTAATTCTTTTTACAGTGAGGAAACCATACTGAAAAATTTCACAACAGATATTTATATCAAATCACTACAATGTATATTGTGTATGTCTTGCAATTTATATGTTATACTTCAATAAAGCTGAAATAAAAAATAAAAAAAATAATAAAGACAGCCTGTAATTATCCACCTCTCTTTCTTCCTATGTTACCAAACTATATGAAATCTCATTTAAGGATTTTACACAAGAATAATGGTCTTCATACACTTGGAAATGATTTGTCTTGGACCTCCCATATGACCTACATAGAAAGAACATTTACCAAGAACAGAGAACTTTGGAGAAGATGGCACAGGAGGAGAACCATAAGCTCACTTTGTCCCCAGAGAAACAAATCAGGTAACACCCACATGAGTGTAAACAACCCAGAAACCACTAGAAGGCTGGCAGAACTGACTATCCAGGGCTAAAGGCAGAAAAGAGGACACATCAAAGAGGATAGGAAAGGCAGAGGCATGATCAGGATCTCAAAAGATCTATGGGACTATTCATGGAAGGGGAGGGACACCATGGGTGCAAGAACTGGAAAGAAACAGACCCTCACAACAGGCACTCCAGGTCCACAGAATTCCTATAACATTTGGCTTTGAAAAAGAGAGGGGCATAATTTCTCAAGTTCTTATAATCAGCAAAGCATAACAACTGGAACTTAAAAATCAACCTGTTCCACTCTGTAGAGCATGAAGAGAGCCCCTAACCTAAAAGAGATAGCACAACAAACATGCCAAAGGACATACATAACCTGAAGTTTACAGGAACATGACTTGTTTATTAATCTCAGAAAATGTACTGGAGAAGCAATAGTCCTTGGGAGACTTCTCAAGGAACACAGGAGCTAGTGGACATTAATTCCCTCCCCTCCCCTCAGCCTAGACACAGGGATCCCTACAGGAACCAGCATAGCACCAACACCTGCTATCTAGCTTGCTAACAGCTATGCCCTGCTGCTGCATTCTCCAGGGTCCTGTCCCTCCAGCCATGTTCTCACTCAAACCAGACCCAGACACAATTTTGTTAACACCAGTGCCCCACCCCCAGCACTTCTGTGGATCTGCCCCTTCCAATATGTCCCTGACCAGAACCCACCCAAATTGATGTCACAAACCTGGCAGTGTGCAAGCAGCCCAAGAGGGGCTGGCAGCACTCCAAAGTAATTCCTGTCCCCAGGGAGAGGGGACAATAACCACACAGACCCTTTCAACTATGGCCCCAGGCAGACATGTGGTCTGACTACAGGTTCCACCCACAAACTTTTTGAGGGGACAATGCAGGGAATGTGCTCTCCAGTTTGGAGCAATTCCATCTCTGGCAAATGCCTAGTCTGACTCAACTTAAGCCGAAGGTAGCCCCAGCCTGACCCACTAACAACAGGAACCAAATCCTGCCCACTACAGGCAAAGAGGGCCATTGCAGATGACTAGACTGAAGACAAATGTGGTTCAGCCACAAGAGCATGGTGCACACAATGCACATAGGAAATATCTCTGAAGCACTAGTTTCTGGTGAAGAAGGGACATTGCAGTGGACAGCACTAAAGGACCTTTTCTTCATAATGCCACTACTTTCAAGAGCAGAAGATCTTGCTAACACATAGAAACAGACACAGAGAGTTACATAAAATGAGGAGACAGAGGAATGTGCCCTGAATGAAACAATAGGACAAAATCACAGCAAGAGACCTAAACAAAATGGAGATAAGTAATACACCTGATAGAGAATTTAAAGTAATGGTGGAAAAGATACTCACTGGACCCGAGCAAAGAATGGAGGACTTCCCTGAGACCCTCAACTAAGAGAAAAAGAATTTTAAAAAGAACCAATCAGAGATGAAGAACTCAATAACTGAAATTAAAAATACATTAGATGGAACAAGAAAAAAATACACTACATGGAATAAATAGTAGACTAAAGGAAGAAGAACAGATTATCTACCTAGAGGTCAGAGTAATGGAAAATAATCAAGCTGAACAGGAGAGAGAAAAAGTAATTTAAAAAAAATGAAAATAGACTTAGGGAACTCAGTCCCCATCAAGCATAATAATATTTGCAATATAGGGACCCCAGAAGGAGAAGAGAGAGAAAAGGAGGAAGAAAATTAATTTGAAGAAATAATACCTGAGAACTCCTCATATCTGGGAAGGAAAGAGAAATCCACCTGCACAGAGAGCCCCAACAAAATCAACCCAAGGAGGCCCACAATAAGGCACATAGTAATTCAAATGGCAAAAATAATGACAAGGAAACACTTGAAAAGCAGAAAGAGAAAACAGTGACATACAAGGGAAACCCCAGAAGGCTATCAGCTGATTTTTTGGCAGACATTTTGTAGGACAGAAGGAAGTGGCATGATACATTCAGTGATGAGAGGAAAAACAAACAAACAAAAAAAGAAAACAACAACAACAAAAAAACTACAGCTAAGAATACTATCCAGCAAGACGATCATTCAGAATAGAAAGATAGATAAAGAATTTCTCAAACAAAAACAAAGGAATTTATACCACTAACCTAGCCCCACAAGAAATGTTAAAGGAGACTTGCTGTGTAGAAAGGAAAACCACAAGTACGAGTGAGAGAAGTAGGAAATGCAAAAGCAATAAAAAATAGGTTCATTTTTAAAAATCAGTCAAGAGATCACAAAATGAAAAGATAGAAATTATGACACCATATATCTGAAACCTGGGCAGGGAGGTGGTGAGAAGACTAAAGAATGGGTTCACAATTAAGCAACCATCAACTATTATAAACCACTACAGGCATTAAGATGTCATATATAACCTAACAGTAACCACAAAAAACTGATAATATATATGCAAAAAATAAGAGAAAGGAATCCAGGTATATCATTAAAGAAAAACAGCAAACTGTAAAAGAGAGCAAGAAAAGAAAGGAACAGAAGAGAATTAGAAAAACCACCATAAAACAACTAACAAAACAGAAAAAAGTATATACATATCAATATTTACTTTGTAAATAGAATAAATGTTCCATTCTTACTGCTTTTATTCAACATAGTGCTGCAAGTCCTAGCCACAGCAGTCAGGCAACATAAAGAAACAAAAGTCATCCAAATTGATAAGAGAGAGGAAAACTTTCCCTATTCGTATATGACATGATACTATATGTAGAAAACCCTAAAGACTCCAGCAAAAAACTACTAGAGACGGAGCACCTGGGTGGCTCACTCAGACACTCAGTCAAGTGGCTGCCTTCAGCTCATGTCATGATCCCGGAGTGCTGGGATTGAGCCCCACATCAGGCTCTCTGCTCAGCAGAGAGTCTGCATCTCCTTCTGCACCCCCTTCACCCATGCTCATGTTCACTCACATTCTTTCTCTCAAATAAATAAAATCTTTTAAAAAACTACTAGAACTAATAAACAAATTCAATAAAGTCACAGGATTAAAAAATTAATATACAGAAATATATTACATTTCTATCACTAACAATAAAGTAGCAGAAAGAGGAAGTAAAAAAACAGTCCCATTTATAATTGCACCAAAAATAATAAAATACTTACGTATAAACTTAACCAGAGAAGTGAAAATCTTGTACTCTGGAAACTATTAAAATGTTCATGACAGAAATTGAATTTAACACAAATGAAAAGATATTCTTTTGTGTGTGAATATAAGAATATTGTTAAAATGTCCATAGTACCCAAAGCAAATTTAATGCAATCCCTATCAAAATGCCAAAAACATTTTTCACAGAACTAGAATAATCTTTTTTTTTTAATTTTTTGAAAGATTTGTTTATTTACTTATTTTTTGACAGATAGATCACAAGTAGGCAGAGAGGCAGGCACAGAGAGAGGAGGAAGCAGGCTTCCTGCTGAGCAGAGAGCCGGATATGGGGCTCGATCCCAGGACCCTGGGATCATGACCTGAGCTGAAGGCAGAGGCTTTAACCCACTGAGCCACCCAGGTGCCCCAGAACTAGAATAATCTTAAAATTTGTATTGAAAGATCCTGAGTACCAAAGCAATCTTGAAAGAGAAGAACAAAACTGGAAGTATCAAACCCCAAATTTCAAGATATACCACAATCCAATAATAATCAAAAAAGTATGATACTGGCACAAAAAATAGACATATAGATCAATGGAACAGAATAGAAAACCCAGAAAAAAACTATAATTATATGATCAAATAATTTTTGACAAAGCAGGAAAGAATATGCAATGGGGAAAAAAGACATTCTCTTCAAAAAATTGTGTTGGGAAAAGTGGATCACTACAGCCAAAAGAATGAAATTGGACCACTTTCTCACACCATACACAAAAATAAACTCAAAATGGATCAAGGACTTAATTGTAAAACCTGAAACCATAAAAATTCTAGAAGAGAGCACAAGCAGTAATTTCTGGGACATTAGCAGTAGTAATATTATTCTAGATATATCTCCTAAGGCAAGGGAAATGAAAGCAAAAATAAACTACTGAGACTACATCAAAATAAAAAGCTTCTGCACAGCAAAGGAAACAATCAACAAAACTAAGAATACAGCCTACTGAATGCAAGAAGTTATTTGCAAATGATATATCCAATAAAGGGTTAGTATCCGAAATATATAAAGAACTTATACAACTCAATGCCAAGAAAAAAACAAATAATCTAATTTAAAAATGGGCAGAAGACATGAACAGACATTTCTCCAAGGGAAGACATACAGGTGGCCAACAGACAAATGAAAAGATAATCATCACTCATCATCAAGGAAATTCAAATCAAGACCATGATGAGCTAACACCTCACACCTGTCAGAACGGCTAAAATCAAAATCACAAGAAACAACTATTTATGGTGAGAGTGTAGAGAAAAAGGAACCCTTGTGTAGTGTTAGTAGGAATGCAAAATGGTGTAGCTACTGAAGAAAACAATATGGAGGTTCTTCAAAAAATTAAAAATGGAATTACCATATGATCCAGTAACTCCACTACTGGATATTTAACTAAAGAATATGAAAACACTAATTTGAAGGGATACATGCACCCCTGTTTATTGCAGCATTATTTACATTGCCAAACTGTGAAAGCAGTTCAGTGTCCTTTGGTAGATGACTGGATAATGCAGTGGTATATATACCTAATATAATATTATTCAACCATAAAAAAAGAATGAAATCCTGACATTTGCAGTGGCATGGACAGAGCCAGAAAGTATAATGCTAAGGAAAATAAATCAGTCACAGAAAGTCAAATACCTGATGATTTCGCCCACTTGTGGAATTTAAGAAACAAAATTAAATGAACAAAGAAAAAAGGGACAAACTAAAAACAGACTTTTAACTATAGAGAACAAACTGATGGTTACCAGAGGCCAGGGGTGGGTAATGGGTGAAATAGATAAAAGAAATTAAGAGTACACTTATGATGAGCACTGAGTAATGTATAGAATTGTTGAATCACTGTATCATACACCTGAAACTAATATAACACTGTATGTTAACTACACTGGAATTAATATTTAAAAGAGCAAACAGAAAAATATTTATGAAAAAAAATCAAACAGAACATAGACTCTAATTATAATGTTTGAAATATCTGAGTCAATTAGCTGGAATTTTTTATATCTTGAAGAATGTGAGATTTATGTGAATATGGTATTAACAAATAATGAAGCATATACAGGAGAAAATTATTATTTCCCCATAATATCATGCTCAGCTTGTTATATTTTCATATTTATCACCCATGGCCCAAGCTTCCTGATGATGTTGTGGAAGTTTATATAAATGAAGTACACATTTGTTGCAGATATTCAATATCTCATTGAGGTAAAATAGCACTTCATGATTTTTCCCCCTAACAACCCCAGGCTGATTAGAAGTTCTCTAGTCTGGGTTCCCCCGGCAAATATACCACTTGTAGCAATGTTTAGCAAACTTTTTTTTTTAATATTTTATTTATGTATTTGACAGAGAGAGATCACAAGTAGATAGAGAGGCAGGCAGAGAGAGAGAGAGGGAAGCAGGCTCCCTGCTGAGCAGAGAGCCCGATGCGGGACTCGATCCCAGGACCCTGAGATCACGACCTGAGCCAAAGGCAGTGGCTTAACCCACTGAGCCACCCAGACACCCGCAAACTATTTTTAAGTTATCGTTGTTACTATAAACTTAACAATTGTGTGAGGATACACACATTTTATTGGAATGTAAAAATCTACATTTTTACATGGTTGAAGGTTGGCACTTCCTAGCATATCACAGGGGCTCGAAATATTTGTTGACTGACTGCATAGCAAATGAGTAAGTTATACTAGTTCTCCAGTCTATGATGGAATCTGTAGGAACTGATGTAATCCAAAGATGGGTCGTTCCCTATCATGATGATGCTGTTGGTGTCAGTTCTCTCTGAGAATCTGTCACAAAGCAGATATAGACCCACATACGTGGCCAAAACATTTAGCTTCATTACACAGCAATCACTAGTGATTTGTAAAATGAAATTCTGTATTAGGAAGACCAGAAAGTTGCATTCCTCATTAAAAACACTGTCAGTAAAGTCATTGCCCATTACAACATGGGGGGGTAGGGGGATAGGAGAAGAATAAATGAAACAAGATGGGATTGGGAGGGAGACAAACCATAAATGACTCTTAATCTCACAGATTTTTTTTTAATTTTGGTGCCAAATCTATTTAGCAGTTGGACTGGACTTTTCCAAAATTCTATATAATGAAAAACAGTTCTAAATTTAAAAGAAAATAAAGGAATTAAATGCCAAACACAATGTCTGAACATCTATTAGACATTGTACAAAGATTAAAAACCAGCTCTAAGAGATAAGATTTTACAGACAAATGGAGGAATTGAAAAATGGAATCTATGTTATTTATCAATGTTATATTCCTAGGGTATAGTGACAATATTGTGGTTATACAGAATGTCCTTGTTCTTAGAAGATTCTTCCAGGAATACAAAGATGATTCATATCCACGAATCAACCAGTATAACACACCACATTAATAAAATGAAGGATAAATATCATATGATCATATGTAAATGCAGAGAAAGCATTCAACAAAATTTTTCAATCATTCATGATAAAAACTTCAACAAAGTGGGTATAGAGGGCACATATCTCAACATGAAAAAGGCCATGTATAACAAACCCAGAGTTAACATCATCCTTAGTGGTGAAAAGCTGAAAATGTTTCCCCTAAGGTCAGGAGCAAGACAAGGATGTCCACTCTTGCCACTTTTATTTAACATAATACCGGAAGTCCTAGTTACAACAACCAAATAAGGAAAAGAAATTAAATACATCCAAATTGGTAAGGAAGAAATAAAATTGTCACTATTTGCAGATAACAATGGACAACTGGGATTATACCAAACTAAAAGGCTTCTGCCCAGTGAAGAAAACCATTAACAAAATGAAAAGACAGGGATGCCTGGGTGGTGCAATTAAGCATCTGACTCTTGGTTTTGGCTCAGGTTGTGATCTCAGAGTTGTGAGATCGAGCCCCAATATCTGCTAAAGTTTCTCTCTTCCTCTCCCTCTAACCCTCACCACCCCAGCTTCCTCTAAATTACATTTTTAAATCTTGAAGGAAGAAAAGAAAAGAAAAGAAAAGCAGGTAGGGAGGAAGGAAGGAAAAAAGAAAAACAACCTACTGAATGGGAGAAGATATTTATAAATGATGTATCTGGTAAGGGGTTAATATAAGAACTCATACAACTCAAGATTTAAAAAAATCAGATTAAAAATGGGCAGAGGACCTGAATAAAAATTTTCCCAAAGAATATATACAGATGGCCAAGAGGCACTTGACAAGATGTTCAACATCACTAAGAATCAGGGAATTGCAAATCAAAACCACAATGAGATATCACCTTACAACCATCAGAGTAGGTAGAATCAAAAAGACAAGAAATAAGTGTTGGTGAGGATATGGAGAAAAGGGAATTCTCATGCATTGTTTGTGGGCAAGTAAATTAGTACCACTACTATGAAAAATGGTACAGAGGTTTCCCAAAAGATTAAAAATACAAATACCTATAATCCAGCAATTCCACCTCTGGTTATTTACCCCAAGAAAACAAAAACCCTAATTCAAAAAGATATATGAATTCCTATGTTTATTGCAGTATTACTCATAATACCCAAAGTGAAAGCAACCTAAGTGCCCACCAATAGATGAACGGATAAAGATATGCTACACACACACACACTCTCTCTCTCTCTCACAGAAATACTATTCAGCCATTAGAAAGAATGAAATCTTGTCATTTGTGACAACATGTGTGGACCTAGTTTAGTGAAATAAGTCCGACAAAAACAAATACTATATGATTTTACTTACATGTGGAATCTAAAAACAAATGAATAAACAAAGCGAAATAGAAACAGACTCATAAATACAGAGAACAAACTGGTGGTTTCCAAAGGGAAGTGGGGATGAGGAGATGGGCAAATAGGTGAAGAGGATTAAAAAGTACAAACTTTGAAGAAGTCCAAGAATATAACGTATTGCATAGTGACTACAGTAATATAATAACTTTGCATGATGGATGGCAATTACTTATGATAAGCATTTCATAATATATATAAGTATCAATTCACTATGTTATATAACTGGAACTAATATTGTATGTCAACTATACTTCAATTAAAAATGATTTTTTAAAGGGCACAAGGGAACTTTTGGGGGTGATAGAAATGTTCTATATCTTGTTTTAGGGTGGTAATTAGACAGGTGTATACCACTGTCAAAATTCAAACTGAACAATTAAGATTTATGTGGGGTTTTTATATATAAATTACATGTTCACAAAATAAAATGAAGTGAATTTTTTTTTATTTTTTTATTTTTGTTTATTTATTTGACAGAGAGAAATCCAAGTAGGCAGAAAGGCAGGCAGAGAAAGAGGGGGGAAGCAGGCTTCTGGCTGAGCAGAGAGCCCGATACCGGGCTCAATCCCAGGACCCTGGGATCATGACCTGAGCCAAAGGCAGAGGTTTAACCCACTGAGCCACTCAGGTGCCCCTGAAGTGAAATTAAAAGTAAAATAAAAATTAAGTCATGTTCACTTTGTCATCTGAAGAGCTTACCAAGTGATTTCTTTTGACTGCAGAACATTATTATATCTGTTTATGTTCACCAGGTTTCACCAGTTGGCCTACATAGGAAACAAGAAAAGTATACAACATCAGTATTTTTTTTGACATTTTAAATTTATTTATTTATTTTTTCAGCGTAACAGTATGCATTGTTTTTGCACCACACCCAGTGCTCCATGCAATATGTGCCCTCCCTATTACCCACCACCTGGTTCCCCCAACCTCCCACCCCCATCCCTTCAAAACCCTCAGGTTGTTTTTCAGAGTCCATAGTCTCTTATGGTTCACCTCGCCTTCCAATTTCCCTCAACTTCCTTCTCCTCTCCATCTCCCAATGTCCTCCATGTCATTTGTTATGCTCCACAAATAAGTGAAACCAAATGATACTTGACTCTCTCTGCTTGAATTATTTCACTCAGCATAATCACTTCCAGTCCCGTCCACATTGCTACAAAAGTTGGGTATTCATCCTTTCTTTTTCTTTTTTTTTATAAACATATAATGTATTTTTTTTATTTTTTTATTTTTTCAGCATAACAGTATTCATTGTTTTTGCACAACACCCAGTGCTCCATGCAAAACGTGCCCTCCCTATTACCCACCACCTGTTCCCCCAACCTCCCACCCCGACCCTTCAAAACCCTCAGGTTGTTTTTCAGAGTCCATAGTCTCTTATGGTTCGCCTCCCCTTCCAATTTTTTTTTAATAAACATATAATGTATTTTTATCCCCAGGGGTACAGGTCTGTGAATTGCCAGGTTTACACACTTCACAGCACTCACGATAGCACATACCCTCCCCAGTGTCCATAACCCCCTCCCCCTCTCCCAACCCCACCTCCCCCCCGCAACCCCCAGTTTGTTTTGTGAGATTAAGAGTCATTTATGGTTTGTCTCCCTCCCAATCCCATCTTGTTTCATTTATTCTTCTCCTATCCCTCTAACCCCCCATTACAACATCAGTATTTTAAAAATGTTCATTAACCACAAGTTTCTACCTTTTAATTTTCTTCCTAGTCAAATCTAGATGACTAGGAGTCATTGGCACAATAATGCATAACAGATTCCACTTACCACGTTTAAATTTAACTGGATAAAAATAATTTTACACAAAAGTAATCTATTTGTATTATATGCTATGTGAAACAACAGAAGATAAGCTCAAGTGTGCCATTCAATTTGGCATTAAAATTGAGCCAAATTTTTTTTAATTTTTTAATTTTTTGATAAACATATTATGTATTTTTAGCCCCAGGGGTACAGGTCTGTGAACAGCCAGGTTTACACACTTCACAGCACTCACCATAGCACATACCTTCCCCAATGTCCATAACCCCACCACCCTCTCCCGACCCCCCTCCCCCCAACAACCCTCAGTTTGTTTTGTGAGATTAAGAGTCTCTTATGGTTTGTCTCCCTCCCAATCCCATCTTGTTTCACTTATTCTTTTCCTAGCCCACACCCCCCACGATACATCTCCACTTCCTCATATCAGGGAGATCATATGATAGTTGTCTTTCTCCGATTGACTTATTTCGCTAAGCATAATACCCTCTAGTTCCATCCACGTTGTTAAATTGAGCCAAATTTTCTAACGTATCCCAAACACTACAAATCAGAGTATATCAGCATCTGCTTTTTATTCAAGAGTCATTAGATGACTCCTTCCCAAAGCTAGCACTGAGAACCACTGCTGAATCAGTGGAGAGAGACTGCCAGGTTCACACTTCAAAAATTTACCTCCATCCATTCTGTGTAGAGTCTTCTCCAGGTTGTTAACAAAAAAGCCAGAATAATGTCATTATCACCTTTCCATTTTTCCCTACGAAGGATCTAATTATGGTAAACTCTATTAGAAGATTTAGAATAAAGAAAGGGGCAAATGATTTCAAAGATTTAAAACCTGACAGACATTAGAAATGAACTCAGGAACCTTTGCAACCCCATGAGAGGGCAGGCACATGCTCTTTCAGGCTGAAAGGGAAATGATTTACTCACTTCCTACTCAAAGAAGGGCTGTGGCAGGATGCAGTGAACACACGTAAAGAAGAAGTTGGTCATTTAGAGACCAGAAGAGAGGAACAGTCAACGCTTATAGTTTAGTAGTTACGAGAAAGGAGGATACAGAGGAAATTCATCAACAGCCATTGCTCCACTACAAATCTCTCGGAGTCTAAAAAGACTGAAACCATCATTATTTCTCCCTGTCGTGGCCTCAGACCCATGATTTCCTTCCCGCCACCCCCAGGAAAAGCAGCAACCTGCTGATGACACAGCTACTCCTGAACATCTCTGACAAACAGGACCACTGACATTTTGAGACACCTGCTGCTTTTCTAGGGACTGGTTACTAAAAATGATGAATCTACACAAGAAAATGGGGGAACTGCAGCCAGGTGCTGCTAGAAGAGGGATAAGTCCTTAAATATTAAATATAATTCATCACTAACTCTTCTGTTTCTCCCCCTGATACTTTCTACCAACTGTGTTGCCCAAGATGAGCCCTCCCACCACCAACACAGCTCCAGGCATCTGGTTGTTTCTAGGAATGCTAGCTGATGAGTGATTGCTTTTCCCTGCATTGTTCATAACAGGTTTCTCTGCTCCAGCCTTAGCCACCTATAGACCAGGGTCCACCCTGAAGCAGAGTCATCTTTATAAAAGGCAAATGGCATCTTGTTACACCCCTGATGAAAACTTTCCAATCACTTCCCATTGGCCTTAGAAAAAAAGATCAAATTCTAGCATGACTCCTTGGACCCTCCACAACCTGGTCCTTGCTCATTTTTCTAGCCTAATTTTCCATCGCTCTCTTCACTGCCTCCATGCCTCCTTGTACCCCATCATATCTATAGTCCAGAAACATTCAGCTCAGCTTCTTTCCACCTGGGAGCCCACCGCATGCCTATAACCACCTAACCCTTCCAACCGCTTAACCTAACTCCTATTTGTATTTCCCATATCAATTCATATATTACTTCCTCTATGAGGCCTCTCTGATCCCCCAAATCAGAGATAGGGGCACCTGTATGTACTCTCATATAATCCAGAACTTCCCACGAGAGCCCCGATCACTCCAGAACATATTTGCCTATTATTACATTATATTGCCTGTGTCCTCATTAGTCTACAAACTCCAGTAGGACAGTGACCTCATCTGTCTGGTCCACAGCTATATTTCCAGTATCTAATGCATGAATGGCATATAATAAAGCTTAATAAATATTCGCTAAATGAAACAAGGAATGAGGTCTTTAATTTCTATTAGGAAAAGACCAAGGATGTTCAGACATTAAAAGTCTCTTCCCTTTTTAAATTTTTTGTAGTGGGGCACCTGGGTGGCTCAGTGGATTAAGCCTCTGCCTTCGGCTTAGGTCATGATCTCAGGGTTCTGGGATCGAGCCCCGTATTGGGCTCTCTGCTCTGCAGGGAGCCTGCTTCCTCCTCTCTCTCTACCTGCCTCTCTGCCTACTTGTGATATCTCTCTGTCAAATAAATAAATAAATTCTTTAAATTTTTTGTAGTGAAGTATATATAATTAAAGATTCATCTATTTGAGAGAAAGAGTGTGGAGGGAGAGGGAGAAGGAGAGAATCGTCAAGCGGACTCCCCACTGAGTGCAGAATGCAGCATGATTCCATATCCCTGAGATCACGTCCTGAGCTGAAATCGAGAGTCAGACACTCAACCCACTGAGCCACCCAGGCACACCTTTATTGAAGTATAATGAACATACAATGTTGTACTAGTTTCAGGTGTACCACCTGAATCCAAGTATGGATTTGACAATTCTATACATTACTCAATGCTTACCACAATAAGTGTAAAGCCACTTCCCTTTTAGCAACTATTCCTTCTCAGGACCCAACCCCACATGCCAGAATGTCTTAGATCGTCCCAACCTGGGAGCCATCATGCCTTTCTCATCTACTCCCTCCCTCTGGCCCATTCTCATCCTCTTTTTATACCCGCATCTCCAGCCTAGGAAAAAATCTCAAGAATGAACATTTGCTTACCATAGGAAGAGTACTGAAGGCAAACTAAAGAGCAACAGAAAGAAGAGAATTTTGCAAAGCTTGGAGAAGGAGAACAAAAGGAGGCACTCCAGCTATTTAATAATAAATTTTTAAAAGATACATTGAAAAGATTTTTTCTTTAGAGGTAAGGCCTTCCTACAAGAAATAGTAAGAATAGGGGAACCTGGGTTGTTCAGCTGGTTGTGTCTGCCTTCAGCTCAGGTCGTGATCCCAGAGTCCTGGGATCAGCCCTGCATGGGGCTCCCTGTGAGCTCTCTCCCTTTCTCACTCAACGTTTTCACATGAACAGATATTTCTGCAAAGAAGACATCCAAATAAATGGCCAACAGACACATGAAAAAGTGCTCCACATCACTCGGCATCAGGGAAATACAAATCAAAACCACAGTGAGATACCACCTCACACCAGTCAGAATGGCTAAAATTAACAAGTCAGGAAATGACAGATGTTGGTTAGGATGCAGAGAAAGGGGAACTCTCTTACACTGTTGGTGGGAATGCAACTGGTGCGGCCACTCTGGAAAACAGTAAGGAGGTTCCTCAAAAAGTTGAATAGTTCTACCCTATGACCCAGCAATTGCACTACTGGGTATTTACCCTAAAGATACAAATGTAGTGATCAGAAGGGGCACACGCACCCCAATGTTTATAGCAGCAATGTCCACAATAGCCGAATTATGAGAAGAGCCTAGATGTCCATCAATAGATGAATGGATAAAGAAGATGTGGTACAAATCCACAATGAAATAATATGCAGCCATCAAGAAAAATGAGATCTTGCCATTTGCAATAAGGTGGATGGAACTAGAAGATATTACACTAAGCAAAATAAGCCAATCAGAGAAAGACAATTATATGATCTCACTGATATGAGGAACTTGAGAAACAAGACAGAGATCATAGGGGAAGGGAGGGAAAAATGAAACAAGATGAAACTAGAGAGGGAGACAAACCATAAGAGACTCTTTATCAGGAAACAAACTGAGAGTTGCTGGAAGGGATGATGGTAGGAGGGATAGTGTGGCTGGGTGATGGACACTGGGGAGGGTATGTGTTATGGTGAGCGCTGTGAAGTGTGTAAACCTGGCGATTCACAGACCTGTACCCCTGGGGATAAAAATACATTATGTTTATAAAAAATAAGAAATAAAAAAAATAATAATAAAATAAAATAAATAAGTAGTAATAGGGTTAAATGTGTGTTTTCATCCAAGAACTCTTTGTTCTAAAAAACAGTCACAACAGATACAAAATGGGAGCAGGGAGAAGGATGAATGGATTCTGTGACAATGACATCTGAATCTGGTGGCCCCATCTGGCCAGACAGTTAAGGCTCATCTTGCAAGTTCTAAGCTTTAAAATTCTCTCCTGAGACAAAGTCAACATGTGTTTTCATGGGCTCAGAGTCCCAGCAGCAGGTGAAAGGAAGAATGATTCTTTAAGCAAGAGGGCAAAAGGGACTCTACACCCTGACAGGTGGCAATTAGAATGTAGGCAGAAGAAAGAAATTCAATCTCTCAGGAATTTAATGAGAGTACTGGCCACTGGCCAACTTATTCTGTCTTCTCAATGGTTTGCTACATTGCTTTGATGGATTAATACTAACAGACAAAGATATATATATATATAATATATAATATAAATGTAACCAATATATCATATAATATATAATATAATTGTAACCAAAACATATATATCTATGATATCATCCCTTCCTCTCTTATTTTAGATACTTCTGCAAACACTTCTCATTTTAACAGCTCTTAGGCCAACAAACATAAAGCAATACCATATCCTTTCTAAAAGTACCTCTAAGCCATACAGCTATTTCATGTTTTTAATTTCTCTAATATCACCTTCCAAAATGTCTTAAAACTTTTAAAGATACTGAGTGAAATTCATTTTATGAATTTTAGCTTTTTTCACTAAAAATCTTCTCCACTTTATAATTAATCAAGAGTGATATAATCACAATCATATAAATTAATATTTCTACAAGACTTGTGAGAGTTTTTCTTATTAATGACCCTATTCAAGTATTTTCATTCACTAAGACATAAAGTTACAACAAAACATTAAGAATTGACCTTCAGGCCCATGTTTTCTCCAATCCAATATTTTCCTTGTAACAGCAACAATTCCAGGCATGCTTAACAGAGGATTCTGTTAAACTAGATTCTGCTACTAATGCAGCAGAATCTAGTTTAACTTTGAGGAAGTGAAATTTAGTGCTTTCATTCTTGGACATTTATCAACTCACCAAAATGCACCAGCTGACACTCTAATTCTAAAAGATGTCAGAGTAAAGAAAAAGCCATCTTTTGTTGAACTTTCAGACCAGCTAAGTTCAAAGGAAATAGAGTAGACAAATCAGGTGGGAGAAAAGGTTTGCTAATGTGGAATCTACCTCTAGAAGTAGGAGCTTAAGATTCTGAAATTCAACCATTTCCAAATGCTGAACAAAAAGTATCCATATGAATACATTCCTTGTTTTTTACATCACCCCAAAGTAGAGGAAATAGAAAAAGGAAACCTGCTGATAGATCTTACTTAATTCTTGGTTTCATCTTATGCAAGGGATTAAAATGGTGGCTTCCTTGTATGAAAGTCATGGGGCAGGGGGTAATAAGAAAAAGAGTTATAGGGGCACTTGGGTGTCTCAGTCAGTTAAGTATCTGCTTTCAGCTCAGGTGATGATCCCAGGGTCCTGAGATCAAGTGCCACGTTGAGCTCCCTGCTCAGCGGGTAAGTCTGCCTCTCCCGCTCCATTTACCTCTCCCCCTGGTCATGCTCTCTCTCATGCTCTTTCTCGCTCTCAAATAAAAATATTTAGAAAAAGAAAAAAAAGAGGTATGGAAAAAGAGGAAGACAGAAAAAGAAATAGCTAATGGCTAACAGCAAAGAGCTTTTATATATATTAATTCATTTTTAAAGGCAATGAGTGGTTTTTTTGAAAAGATTGAAAGTTTTGCTTCCATAAGTTTTTGTTTTGTTGTTGTTGTTGTTGTTGTTATTGTTGTTTTACATTTCCAGTTCATGTTTCGAATCTTGGTTACAAAAAATAATTCTTCTAATGGAAAAAATAACAAAGTCAAAGGAAGACTCTAGTTTGTTCGGGGAAAATAAGGAGCTGATTTCAGACACCTTGAGACTGAAGGTGATAATAAGACATCCAAGTTAGAAATGTTACTTAAGCAGCTATATGCAGAAGAGAGCATCCTGTCTGTAATATGATTTCACAAGGTCTCTACTTATAGTGGAAATGGGTACACCTGAATGCAGGTAACTCAACATTTTAAATAAAGGATTAAAATGGAGACTCCCTTTAATGATCTGAGGACATTCAACAATCAAGTTATTATAGTTAATTCCCCCTGCTCCAATTCCATGATCACCAAGCAACCTGCTGATAATAACTTGGCTTCCCACAAAAGTCTGTCTACAGGGAAAGAGTGCACTAGTCATGCCTGCCGAAGTGAACATTCTGGCCCTCCTGACAGTTATATTACATGTTTTAAATTAATAAATTGTCATTCTTATTTTATACTACCAGTCTCCTGAGCTAATATTAGTCTAACTCAGAAACATAAATCTGTCTTTAGTATGCTGTTGAATTACAGTCCAAAATTTATAAGATAAACAACCCATTCTAGATGCAGTAAATTCACCAAGAGCCCTCCGAGGGAACAGCCATCCCAATGACCTACTTAAGGGGCAGCAGGATGTGGTGGCTGGAAGCTAGTTTGTCCTTTGAGGTTAAGCAGACTAACCTTCAATTCCTACTTTTTCCACTAACTCCTTACAGAATCCAGGCCTAATATACTCAGAACCTACTGGATGGACTGTTGGGGATGGTGGCACATGATGAAAAAGCTCATTAGACATTAGTTATCTTGAAGGCAAGATAATTCTTCTGAACTTTGTCTAAGTACCTAAATAAACATTAAGGTGAAATGTCCTCATTTTATCCTAACTTTCTTCAAGACATTCTACAATAAAACAAAGGAGATAAGTGTGAACAGATAATGAAACTTTAAAGAGGAGATGTGCTTGTGGTGGGGGCACAGCCCTGGGGATAAACTAAGGGGAGGGAAAACAGTGAAAAGAGAAAGACTGAAAATACAAGGTAGAATGAGAGAAAAGCAAAGGAGGATATCAGAAAAGAAAGGGGCAAGGAAGGAGCTGAGATAGTTGAGGAAAACACAGGAGCAGTGGAAGCAAGGAAAGCAACATGGGGCAGATCCTGGCAGCTTCTCCTTACTCAGAGTGCTGCCCAGGTGAGCCCATCACTGCCTGTCTTCAAATCAGAGTCTAGGAAGGAGGCAGAGTGCCCTCCTGGGGGAGGTCCTCTACTCCCTTTGAGCAGTGGGTTCTCTCCAGTTCTCAGGACTCCGGGAGAAAATGGGCCAAAGGGGAAAGGAGGCACACAGCTTCAATAAGCCCATCCCCACACCTCACCCCTCGTGAGACCTCCCAGCCTCTTCCCTCTCTTCTCTCCTCTCTTTTCTGCTCTGCTTGCCTTCCTCATTCCCCAACTCTGCTTTCTCTTCTTTTTTGGAAACACTGTACTATACAGGAGACACTTTTAGGAAAATAGATTCCAATCCCAGCTCAGCTAATTTCTATCTAGTGTTACTTTGGCCAAGTCACTTCCCCTTCCTAAGGCTCAATCCTGGAATGTGTAAAATAAGGATAATAATGCCTTCCTTTTAGAGTTGTTGTGAGGGTAAATATACATCTGTATATGGTTCATTCCAAAAAAATGTGTTCCCTTCTCTCCTCCCATTTGTCTTTTCTTCTACTCCCTCCCTTTTTTCCTCTTTCAATCTCCCAGTTTCCCTTCCCTGTTTTCTTAAGTTCCTTAATGTTTTTCAGTCAGGCACTTGCTTCCTAACCTAATTCACCTTGTCTCTGAGGACTACCTCCACCTAAGAACGGAAGGGAAGGAGGCTGACCAGCACCAGGGTAGGTACAGGTAAAGCTTGAAAACCCTGTCTGCCTGAACAATAGTGGCATCTGAGGATGGAAAGTTGGAAGGCAGGATTAGGGAACCAGCCCCTTCTCTCCTCCCTCTTCTGCCCTCCATCTTCTCTGGTCCTACCTATTTCCCTCTCCTTCTTCTGGCTCCGGGTTCCCAAAGCCAAAAAAGCAAAGCCTCAGTAAGTCCTCCCACCCTTGGACAAGATGACCTTGTGGTCATCATCAGGTGTCATCAGGTAACCCTGCCTACAGGCCCAAGATTATTCCCTAGGGCCCTCAGTGCCAGGCCCCTGAAGGATGGGGGAGGTGAGGCCAAAACATAGCAATAAGACCCAGGAAAGACATCCTGGTGCAGCAGGGAAATCTCAGCCTTGGGAAGAATGCCTGAGCTTCCGTCTGCAAGTGTGCAACGTTGAATGTGATGTATGGGTAGGAGGTACAGATAGTGTTTTAATCATATTTAGTGTCAGTGACAGATGTCAACAGCCACAGCACTTGTCAGTTGTCCATAATGGACAAAAGTAGAAGTGAACAGAATTTCAGCCTGTGTATGTGTGTGTGTGTGTGTGTGTGTGTGTGTGTGGTGATCGTTGTACAGCCAAATTAATAAACAGCTTAGTAATTAGATATAATTACCATTCCCTGACAATAAATGATTGTATTTCCCATATAATGTATATTAGGTTGATTTTGTTGTGAGTTGTCATGTCAACACCACAGTCTGTTTACATTCTGTTAGGCAAGCAGCTGTTACCCAGCCACAAGATTCTGAAGTGGTGGGAACCGTGCTTCCGTTCCTCCTCTCGTTTATCCCCTGCTCACTTTCATCCTTGCTCTCCCCTCATTCCTTTCCCCTTCCTCGGTCTTTCCTAGCCTGCTCCTTCTGCTCCTCTAGTGCCCTTTTGCCCTCATGCTGCCTTTCTCTCCCAAACATGCCTCCCCCTGACTTAGTCTTCTTTCTTCCCCTCTCAATTCCCTTTTCTTCCAACATTCTGTCAGTCAGAGAGCTGGGCTTGGTCCTACTAGCTCTGTAACCTCCAGCAAGTTCCCTCTTTTCTAAGTCCCGGGTTTCTCATCTGTAAATAGGGACAATTAGAGTAACTCACAGGATCATTAGGCATGCCTACAAAGAAATTAGCACAGTGCCTCCTGCTACAAAGTTAGGACTCAAGAAAGAAAGGTTTTTGTTTTTGTTTTTAATATATGTTTAAGTCTCCACAAGTAAAAAACCTCCTGTCAGGGGTGTCTGGGTAGCTCATCAGTTGGGCATCTGCCTTCAGCTCAGGTCACGATCCCAGGATCCTGGATCGAGCCCCACTAGTCTGCCTCTCTCCCTCTGCCCCTCCTCCCTGCTTGTGCTTTCTGTCAAATAAACAAAATCTTTTTTAAAAACTGTCAAATTTGAACATCAGTAGGGATGGATCTCAATCATCAAACATTTATTGGGTACTTATTCTTTAAGATTTTTATTTATTTATTTATCTATTTAAGAGAGAATGTGAGGAGGGGGTGTTGTAGAGAATCTTAAACAGACTCCATGGACTGAGGGCAGAGCCTGATGCAGGGCTCAATCTGAAAACCCTGAGATCATGACCTGAGCTGAAACCAACAGTCAGAATCTTAACTGAGACACCCAGGTGCCCCAGCTAGGTGTCTATTCTATGTCAAACCTGGGTGGTTAGAGGGAGGCAAGTAACATTAGATCCTACCTCTGTCCTTTAAGTGCCTGTAGTCTGGGAAAGATAAGTACATAGATCTTTTGAATGGCTATGATCGAAGCAAGGACTGAGCACCATGGAGACAGAGGGAAGGAAGTCACCAAGCCTGCTTTGTAGAGTCAGCTAAGATGTCACAGACAGTGATTCTGAGTTGATGCTTTTGAAAAGGAAAGAAGAGTTTGCTCAGTAAAATGAGGAAAGGTCAGACAAAAGGAACAGCTTATTTCCATAGACAAAGTATTGTGAAAGGGAAAGGAAGGTTTGGGGAGCAGTGAAACTCATGGCAATGAGATTATAGGGGACATAAAGCTGGAAAAATAGATTAGAAATGGATTCTGAAAGAACCTAGTTGTCCATCAACAGATGAATGGATAAAGAACATGTGGCATATATATATATAATGGAATACTATGCAGCCATCAAAAGAAATGAAATCTTGCCATTTGCAATGATGTGGATGGAACTAGGGGGTATTATGTTTAGTGAAATAAGTCAATCGGAGAAAGACAACTATCATATGATCTCCCTGAAATGAGGAAGTGGAGACGCAATGTGGGGGGTTTGGGGGGTAGGAAAAGAATAAATGAAACAAGATGGGATCGGGAGGGAGACAAACCATAGGACACTCTTAATCTCACAAAACAAACTGAGGGTTGCCAGGGGAGGGGGGGAGGGAGAGGGTGGTGGGGTTATAGACATTGGGAAGGGTATGTGCTATGGTGAGTACTGTGAAGTGTGTAAACCTGGCGATTCACAGACCTGTACACCTGGGGCTGATAATTCATTATATGTTTATAAAAAAATTTTTTTTAAAGAAATGGATTCTGAAACAAGTGATCATCTTCATAATTGTTGTCATCATCATCACTACCATTCACTGGGTACTTGGCCTTGTGCCAAGTACTTGACACATATCATCTCATTCAATCCTCACCAAAACTCTATAGGCAAGTTGTCCCCATTTGAAAGATGACGTGACACAAGGCAGGGCTGTATTCAAGACCCATGGTTTATGGTTCATTTGTTCATTACCATGGTTAATCCCCATGGTAATGGGGAAGTGGAAGGTAGAAGAGGTCTCTCAGAGAATGATATGGGTAGAATCCAGCCCCTCTTGTCCATGGTCATTGTACTCTCTGTCTCTCTGTGCAAGCACAGGCTATCAGCACTTTTAGGAAGGTTACACTCACAACATGGCCTGACACGGAAAGAGTTGGGGGAGCAATGACAACAAGCAAGTGAAGCTGGATTCTAAAAATGGTTCTGCAGTTGAATTGACAGTTTTATAAATTGTCAATATGTTGAGGTGCAAAACAAGGAGGAATCTAGAGTGACTTCTAAGTTTTTGACTCAGGGCAAAGACAGAGGTGCCATTAAAATGACAAGTATAGCATGGAAGGGAGAAGAAAGAGAAAACAGAGATGCAGGGATTGGGATGGGAGAATAATAATTTCAGTTTGAACACATTAGTCTTGAAATTTCTCTTGATCGTTAAAAATATCCTTAGCACTGAAGAGAAAAAACAGATTTGTAGACTTGGAATCATCAACATATATGCAAGCATTGAAGTCATGGGAAATGAATGATCTCACTCAGGAAGAACAAGAATTAAAATAAGTGAGAGGACAGAGGGTGAGGATGAGTCAGTAAACAGTTGAGGAGGCCCTAGGGAACACTCAAGTTCAAAAAAAAAAAAAGGGCAGAGAAGGATATATTGAAATGAAATGCTCAGGCTTTCATACTGTGGTGTCTTCCTCTGGACATCTAGCACAGAGTCTACATTGGGTTCAACAAGCTGGAGTTGACCAAAGAAATGGAAGAGAGAGAAAGGAAAAAAACTGTTCCAAAAATGCAATGGCCAATATATTTAATATTTACATTTAATATTTAATCAGAAGTTAATATTTGAAAAATATTTAACATTCCTAAGAAGTCAAATAAGATTTTAGGCATGAGGAACACGTGGAGGTTACTATTTTCTTGGACATCTTTTTGTGAGAAATCCTGCAAATACCAGCATCTACTTCTTATATATGCAATACAAGCATCTAGAATACAGGCATTAACAAGATTTCTAGGAGAACTACAATTTCTAATTTACTTTGAAACAAGAGGTTAAGTCTTTTCCAACTAAATGAAAATTTCCAATTTACCAGGTAAGAACAAAATAAAATCCTCCCGTGCACAAACAAACAAAAAATTCTCCAGGGGCACAAAAAATTACTTGACCCTTCATTTTTAAAGATGCATGGTAAAACAATATAAAAGCACAAGATGGATAAACATAGGTTTTTTAAAAATCACTCTGAATTTACATTTTGCAGTAAACGCTAGCATAAAACACCTAAGCAAAGGTGACCATTCAGGGACAGATGTTCTTAATTCCACACACAGTCCTATATTTTCCTACTCTCCTTTCTAATAAGCCGTCAGCCCCCAATTAAAATTTCTCACCAATTTCCTTGTTTCCCAAAACAGCAATCTGAGACACTCTCATGATCAACCAAATAGTTATAAGTATTGATTTCTCAGGTCAGACAACTCTCAGCACTAAAAACATATCACTTCAGCCTCAGAGGGTAGTTCAGTAAAAAACTGTTCATGTTCAAAGCATGAATCGGTCATAGAATAAACAATACTTTGAACAGGGAAGCTAGATACAAACCCCTTTCAAAGAAAAAATGAAATCAACTACTCCAACACCCATAAACAAAAATAAATGAACCTCACTGCTACTCCCATTGGCCATTTAATAGGTGGTGCGCGGCACCTAGGTGGCTCCATCAGTTAAGCATCTGCCTTGGGCTCAGTCCTGAGATCCAGCCCTGCATCAGCCTCCCCGCTCAGCAGGGAGCTTGCTTCACCCTCTCCCACTCCCCCTGCCTGTGCTCTCTCTCTCTCTCTCTCTCAAATAAATAAAATCTTTATTTAAAAAATAGATGATGCTAACAGAATAAAAATTTGAAAAACAAAATAAAGAAAATGTCCTATTTCTCAAACCCAACTACTTTCCATTTTTGTTTTTTTAGTAAGAGACTAATAAAGCCTGTTTGCTAAACCTCAACCATACCCAAGGTGAAAACAACAAATCAAAAGAGCAACCTAGAAAAGAGAAAGAGAAAGCTCCAGACAGCTCTGAGCAGACTCTCCTCTTGGTCTCACCAACCCTTGAATGCTCCCCACAGACTCACCTCAGCCTGGACCTAACCCTCTCTCCCAAAAGGGAGGATTTAGGGAGATCAAACAGGTACCCACTCCATGACCAGGTCAATGAGAACAATGAGAAAAGCAAGGCTATTCTAAAAGCTCTAGCAATTACATAGAAAACAAACTGGGTCTCTAGGGGACATTCTTGAAAACCTGAGATCAACTCCCGGAAAAACACTCTTGACCACTTACCGCTACCGGAAGCTGCTAGATGGCAGATTAGAATCAGCATCTCATCAGAAAAAGAAGGCGGTTTTGTGGGAAAGCAGCTACCCTACCAGTGAGGAACTGGGGGAGAAAACCACTCCTTGGAAAAATACCAAAAGCCCAGAAGAGTCTCTCCTCCTAGAATTGCCTGCTACCGCTGCCAGGGCAGAACTGGTTAATCTTGAAGAAACAAAAGGAAGCTCCCTAGAGGCGGGCTTCAGCAGGATGGCTTTCCTCTGTGGGAACCAAGAGTTCAGAAGAATGGAAGCGGACAACAGAAAGAGTCACAGTTACCACTTCTGCTTACCAAACTTTCATCAGCCCTGACTGAGGAAAATAAACAAACGTCTTTAGAGTTCCCACCTGCTCTTCCGCAGAGATGAAGGAATTCACATTTTTTTTTAGAATGGTTTTTTTAATTAATTTCTTTTCAGCGTAACAGAATTCACATTTTTAAAAAATCATTGCAAGGGGAGTTTTACTATCTCATGGATGAAAGCTAAGCACACGCAAGCAACATTTAATATGAAGAACGAAGACAATTTTTCCAAACATCCTTAATTTCAACTCAGAGTAAAGCAAACAATTAACCCTTGAGGGTGTCAAAAAATAAATGCACATTAGGAAATGGATTTAAAGTTTTTAGTTCAGAATCACTTTGAGCAGGTTCCTGTTTTTAAGATGGGACTAGATGAAAACAAAATATTTTGGTTTGTGTCTATTTTTAAAAGAAGAGATTATGTCTTCTTTTAAGTATGTCTAAACCCATTTATGGGTTTTCCGGAAGTTGCATCAGATTTGCAGTTAAGTACTAAATCCAAATACATTTTTTAAATTTTTTTCACGTGTTTATTTTTCATTATGTTCAGTTAGCCAGCATACAGTACATCATCTGTTTTTCATGTAATGTTCACCCATTCATTAGCTGCACGTAATACTCAGTGCTCATCACAACACGTCCCCTCCTTAATACCCATTGAAGGGAAGGGTGGTGGGGGATGGGGAAACCAAATACATTTTAATCATGTCTCTATAACCAGAGCAGGTTGATACTCTGCACACATCAACTCCACTCTCCTGGAAGATCCTGGTACTGAGCCCTCACACCTCTACAGAGAGCCAGATCAGAGAGAAAGGAAGACTTTCCCTGCCAAGCCTCCCCAGTCATAAGAAACTGCAGATTTCTTGAAATGAGAGTGATGGCTTTCTTCCTTGCATGATAGAAAGAACGAAAAACAACTTTTAAGAAAAAGTAATCATTTCTTTAAGATATTTAGAATAAAAAACTCTTTAAAAATGTGAGATTAAAAATGTTTTTAAGTATAATTTCTATACCACTTTTTAACCTACTATATTAGCAACTACTATAAGTTTGGTAATTCCCTTTGTTGAAGAAGATATAAAGAAATCAGCATCTTGGGGTCAAGCCCCGCATCGGGCTCTCTGCTCAGTGGGGAGCTGTTTCTTCCTCTCTCTGCCTGCCTCTCTGCCTACTTGTGATCTCTGTCTATCCAATAAATAAATAAAATCTTTAAAAAAAAAAAGAAAGAAATCAGCATATTCTCCTATACTATTAGTATAGAAGTTGATAAAAAAATTTTTTTTATTTTTTAAAAGATTTTATTTGACAGAGAGAGCACAAGTGGGGGGAATGGCATAGGGAGAGGGAGAAGCAGACTCCCCACAGAGCAGGGACCCCCCCAACATGGGACTCCATCCCAGGACTCTGAGATCATGAGTTGAGCTGAAGGCAGACACTCAACCAACTGAGCCACGCAGGCACCCTGAAATTGGTAAGATATTTTTAAAGGGAAACTAAGTAGTGTCTAGCAAATATAGAAATGTGAATGTTTCCATCTCTTAGGAATTTACCTCACAGATGATCATAAGCACATCCGTAGAAATGTTCATTATAGCACTGTCTGTGACAGGAAGAAAACTAAAAATGGCTTGAGAATAGAGGACTGGCCAAATAAGTGAAGGTACATCCATGTAAAGGAGTATTATGCAGCCATCAAGAGGGAGTAGAACTGAAGTGAAGGATCGGATGGCCTGGGTTCAGACCAGCAGAGACTAGCCAGGTGACTCTGAGCAAGTTCCCAAACCTCTCTTCGTCTCAGTACTTCCTCTATAGTAAGATGAAAATTACAGTACTTACCACAGAGAATTACTGTGACTAATACAGTGCCTAAAGTACAGCAGATGCTCAATAAATATTAGTGAGTTCCAGTTAAAGAGGTAGGCCTTTTTTTTTAATATATTTTTAAAGATTTTATTTGACGAAGATCACAAGTAGGCAGAAAGGCAGGCAGAGAGTCAGAGGAGGAGGGAGCAGGCTCCCCACTGAGCAGAAAACCCGATGCAGGGCTTGATCCCAGAACCCTGAGATCATGACCTGAGCCAAAGGCAGAGGCTTAACCCACTGAGCTACCCAGGTGCCCCAAGAAGTAGGCCTCTATAAACAGACATGGAAAGATGTCCAAGATAAACTGTCAAGTGGAAAAGAGCTAGTTGCAAGAGTATGCATAGGATAATTCCATTCTGTAAGATATTTTAAATGTGCTTGCCGCTGACTGCCTGCTTCTTCCCAGTAAAATACAAGCTCCTTGAGAGTAGGGGCTTCTGTTCACTGTTGTATCCCATTTCCATAATAGGCATTCAATTAAGAATTTGCTGACTGGATGAATAAAATTAGGAAGGATAAGCAAAAAGAAATTTTTAACAGTAGTCACCTCCAAAAAAATGGTATGGGGGTGGAAGGGCTGGTGGGCCCTGGGAGAAATAGTTCATTGATTCTTAGAAAAGTACCATTTAAATTTTTTACAGTGAGTTTGTACATCAACCAATAAGAATGGAGTTCTTAGAAGATAGTGTTTTTGTTTGCAGGGTGCATCTTAAGACCTATGGGTGTCCCCCTCTAAGGAACAATGAGGGAGCAAGGGATGATCTCCCTACTATCTGATAAGTTAATGAATCAGAAAGTAACTTATAAAAGAAGGAAAGCATGGAGCTCTCCTTTTCTTCTTGGCCTTCTATTGATCTTTCCAAAGTTAACCTTACAATCTCCAAGCCAGATCCTCTGTCCTAATCCATTAGGACCCCTTTCCTTTACTTAAACATCAACCATACTTCCCCACAATGGCATCTCTGCCCAGATCATCCTCTCTCCCTGAGAGACCTTTTCCTTCATCTTCTCACTCCCAAACCTGTCCACAAAGGACTGTTTTTTGATTCCCAGCATCTCTGGCCCCTCCCTCTTGGACACTGCTAGAGACTAGATTTGATATCATCCACTGGCACTTACTCTACAATGTCTGCTATCTCCCCTCCCAGGTTGAGATGAGGTCTATAAGGATTGAGTCTTCAGTTTTGCAACCCCTTCTTTCTTCCATGCATGCTCTCTCTCTCCCTCCCATGCATGCATGAAGTCCTATACTATATTTAAAAAAGAAAAAAAGACTGCCACATTAAGGAGCTATGTGTTGTGATTTTGTTCCATTTGCCCAAAAGTTTCTCACACCAGAAAGAAGTCACCAGCCCTGTCATTCTCCCTGAAATGTCAATACTAGGGATATCTTTCTTCGGCTTCCTCAGTATATTCTTGTTACATGCTTCTGAAAGTTCTAAATGGATTTAAAATGCTCTAGTTCTTCATGTACTAACTAGTCAGAACTGATTTTTGTTCCTAATTAACACCACTGATGAAATGAGAAATCCTAATAGCAGAAGAAGGTGAGACAGAAGGGCTTACCACACTCACAGTAAAACCACAGGATGACTGCCTCACATGCACCTCACACACAGAAGCTCTCATAATGCACGCACATGCATGAGTGGGGGGAGTTACTAGCAATGATTTCCATATCATTTTGAAATACTCATTTTAAAATGCAAGTATCTTGCCATTAAATACTCCCTTGCTGATAGATCTTGGGGTGCTTAAAAAAGGATTTTACGATTTCATAGAATTATGTACTTAAAATCACAGAGCATTACTTTAAGTCCCAAAGCTCTTGACCCATCTCTGAAATCTAACAGTACAGCAGCTGCTGCTGCTAGTCCTCAGCCAGGCTGTTTTATCGCCCACATGTCACCTTGACTCTCTCCCTCACTTCATCCAGATCTGTGATCCAAGTCACCAGCTCTGAGAGGCCCAGTCTGTTCAGCCTACCTAAAACCACACACACACACACACACACACACACACACACACACACACACCCGTCTCTCTCCATTCCTTCTCTTGCTTTATTTTTTCTCCATAGGAAAACACACACCTATTATACAGTATATTTCCTCGTATATTGTCCAGTTCCCCGCACCAGACAGTCAGCTTTAGGAGAACAGGGACTTTATCTTTGGATATACACCCAGGGCCTAGAACAATGTGCAGTAGGTGCTTGAGGGATGTTGTATAAACCAATTACAGTAATAGCATTGTTGTGTAGTTTTCGTTCCTTACTAAATACATATGCATCCTCCTCCAAAATTTGAGCTGCTCAGAAACAGAGCTCTTGTCTCTTTCCCGGTCATCATCAACAGTGCCCAGCAGATAGTAATTTATCAAATGAACTGAAGATGAAATCTAAAGTATAGTTCTCTGTATGACACTTTCCATTTCTACTAGATTTCCATTTATAATGTGCCCTCGAGTTAATTTTTCTTAGCTCACCTTAATCTGCCAGTCCCCAAAGTAGTGCCAGTTTATGGACCTAATTTGAGTAGACTTTGTTACAGTCATAGAGTGGTTAGGGTCAGATTTCAGACTCCTTTGTAACCGCATCTTGCAGTATGAAATTCAGAGGTAGAAGAGAAGCCTAGGGAAAAGGATGGAGATCTATAGCAAGTTGAAGAAGAAGAAAGCAACCGTTCACTCTTTATGGCATGAACCGAGGAGATACACTTGCTCTGGATAACCTAAAAAGTATAGGGGAAAGGAGGGCTTAAAAACTCCGCTTTAGGGGCGCCTGGGTGGCTCAGTGGGTTAAGCCTCTGCCTTCAGCTCAGGTCATGGTCTCAGGGTCTCTGGGATCGAGCCCCGTGTCGGGCTCTCTGCTTGGCAGGGAGCCTGCTTCCTCCCCTCTCTGGCTGCTGCTCTGCCTACTTGTAATCTCTCTCTCTCTATCTGTAAAAAAGAAAAAAAAAATTTAAAAAAAAAAAAAAAAAAAAAAAAAAAAAACCTCCGCTTTATTAATTTCATAAGTCATTCAGTAAGAGCCTGCTGTGTGATCTTAGTACAATTAACATATTCTGTATTATTTCAGTCTTTCGAAAGATTTGCCTTATGACCAGTATGCAGACAATTATTAAAAAAATATGTTGTCTAGATGAATGGATAAAGAAGATGTGATATATATATACAGATGTATATATCTATATATAATGGAATACTATGCAGCCATCAAAAGAAATGAAATCTTGCCATTTGCGACAACGTGGATGGAACTAGAGGGTATTATACTTAGCAAAATAAGTCAATCAGAGAAAGACAATTATCATATGATCTCCCTCATTTGAGGAAGTTGAGAGGCAACATGGGGGGGTTGGGGGAAGGAAAAGAATAATGAAACAAGGTGGGATTAGGAGGGAGACAAACTATAAGAAACTCTGAATCTCACAAAAGAAACTGAGGGTTGCTGGGGGGTGGGGGGTAGGGAGAGGGTGTGGGGTTATGGACATTGGGGAAGGTATGTGCTATGGTGACTGCTGTGAAGTGTAAACCTGGCGATTCACAGACCTGTACCCCTGGGGCTAATAATACATTATATGTTAATTAAAAATCAATTAATTAATTAATTTAAAAAGTGAAAAGAAAAAAATATGTTATCTATATATCCACTTGGTCACGTTAATTAAAATTTTCATTTAAATCAGCTTGTTCTACTACAGAGATTGATACATCTAAAATCTCCTATTATGTGTAGAATTGCTTATTCTTATTTCTGTCAAATTTTTTGCTTTATATTAAATCTAAGTTATAGAGGATAAAAAACTTAGTTACTAATTTTATAGCCAACGTGTTAAAATTATAAAGTCTATTGTGGAGCATAACAAATGACATGGAGGACATTGGGAGATGGAGAGGAGAAGGAAGTTGAGGGAAATTGGAAGGGGAGGTGAACCATAAGAGACTATGGACTCTGAAAAACAACCTGAGGGTTTTAAAGGAGCGGGGGTGGGAGGTTGGGGGAACCAGGTGGTGGGTAATAGGGAGTGCACGTATTGCATGGAGCATTGGGTATTGTGCAAAAACAATGAATACTGTTACACTGAAAAAATAAATTTTTTAAAAGTTTAAAAAAATACAAAAAAAATTATAAAGTCTAATATTTTTATTATAAAATATAACCACTTTATCTTTTATACTGATTTGGCCTTAAATCTATTTCATCTAATTACAATAAAGCTATGCTAGCTTTTCCTTTGGTTAAAAATACATAAATAAAAATTTAAAAATTAAATTAAAGATCTACTTTTTTCCACTTGTAGATAAATACCAAAAGAACAGAAGCCAGAGGCTCAAACAGATACTTGTACACCAATATCCATAGCAGCATTATCCACAATAGCCAAAAGGTAAAAACAACCCATACGTCTATTGATGGAAAAAGGGATACACAAAATATGGTATACAAATTCCATGGAATATCAGTCTTAAAAAGGAATGAAATTCAGGACACCTGAGTGGCTCAGTTGGTTAACTGCCTTCAGCTCCAACGATGATCCCGGAGTTCCCAGATGGAGACCCACATTGAACAACCTGCTCAGCAGGGAGTCAGCTTCTCCCTCAGCCCCTCACCTGACTCAAGCTCTTTCTTGCGCAGTCATTCACACTCTTTCTCTCTCAAATAAATAAAATCTTTTAAAAAAAGAATGAAATTATCATACATGATGCAACATGGATAAACTTTGAACACATTATGCTAAGTGAAATAAGCCAGAAACAAAAGGAAAATATTGTTAATAATTCCACTTGTATGAGGTACCTAGTAAAGGCAAAGAAGAGAGGTTGCCAGGGTGGGGAAGAGGGGAAATGGGAAGGATATTTACTGGGTACAGGGTCCCAGACTGGGATGAAAACATTCCAGAGATGAACAGTGATGATAGTTACACAGCACTGTGAATGTGTTTAACATCACTGAACTGTACACTTAAAAATAGCTAAAATGATAAATGGTATATATTCCCACTAGGTAATATTACCTGACCAAGGCTTAATTTTTAATCATCATTCTGTAGCATATACATTGTCAGAACACTAGAAGTTCCATTTTCTTAAAAAAACTTTATTTTCCCTTTAAAAATCTTACTTTTTAGAAATGTCCCTGTTTGTAACCTAGAGTTTCCAAAGTTTTTTCTCAATGATCACCTCAATCTGTCCTCTCAACAATCCAAGGAATTATGTTAATGGAATTTTTATTAAATATCTGAGCACTTGAGAGAAATGTTTTTCCCAATTTACTCACCCTCTTACCTTGTCTTCCAACTTTACACATATTTCATCAAAATGAAGAGATGGAAATCTTTATACTTAATATGAAGCCATGCAGGTTTTCTAACCAGAATAAATAGCACCATACTTCTCAAATCAGGTAAGTCTAGCTCTACTGCCAAGACAGCTAAGAGAGCCAATAAATTACCATTTTGGGTCAACAGATAAACGACCTATAACAACCAGGATGCCTGAGCCAACATTTTCATTCAACAAGGGCAAATACTTTGCCAGCCACTTTGTGTTCACACAAAGATGAACAAAATGTGATTGCTACTCATGAGACACTTCTGTGCTGGAAAGAGTCAGACGTGCAGATGAGAGGATTCTACAATAAAAGGTGGAAAACAGGCTCTGCTATTGAGAATGGAACCACCAAGCAGATTTAGCCCCTTGTGTCAATTCAATCTAATTACAATGAAATGAACTAATTAAGATTTCATCAATTCCCTGAAATTTAGCTATTACAAGAGTTTCAGGAGTTTTTTGTTTGCTTGCTTTTAATGCCAAGAAAGGAAGGTTGAGCTGACTAAAACATCAAATCAAGCCTTGGTATCAGCCTGAACAGCAGAGAAGTAACTCTGGCATAAAATTATGATTTTGACACATATAACAAAAAAGAAAACCAGAACAAAGTATTCCCAGATTTTGTAAATACTTTCTTGAGCAATCCACCTGTTGTGAGCAGACTAGAGGCCAATTTGAACCTACTGAAGAAACATCTCTTTGAGAGGGTCCTTGAGTGTATGTTATGTACTAAAGCATGACAATTGCAGAGGTATAAATCATGCAATGTCATACTTATTACTTAACTGCTTTAAACTTTAGCTTCCGGAGCAACTTAAGCACCATCGATAGATGAATGTATAAAGATGTGTGTGTATATGTGTGTATGTATATATATAATATGTTATATATTATATATAATAATAATCAGCCATAAAAAAAATGAAATCTTGCCATTTCCAACAACATGGATAGACCTAGATGTTGTTATGATAAGCAAAATAAGTCAGACAGAGAAGGACAAATACTGTATGATTTCACGATGGAAATGTAGAATCTAAAAAAAAAAGTGAAGAGGCAAAACAAAACACAAACAGACTCATAAATACAAACTGGTGGCTGCTGGGGGTGGAGGAATATGCACAAAATAGGTGAAGGTGATTAAGAGGTACAAACTTCCAGTTATAAAATAAGTAAGTCAGGGAACCTGGGTGGCTCAGTGGGTTAAGGCCTCTGCCTTCTGCTCAGGTCATGGTCCAGAGTCCTGGGATCGAGCCCCGCATCAGGCCCTCTGCTCAGTGGGTAGCCTGCTTCCTCCTCTCTCTCTGCCTGCTTCTCTGCCTATTTGTGATCTCCGTCAGTCAAGCAAATAAATATTAAAAATCACAAAAAAAAAAAATAAAGTAAGTAAGTAAGTCATGAAAATGTACAGTACAGGATAGGGAATACAGTCAATAATATTGTAATAACTTTGTATGGTGATAGATGATGACAAGAGTTACTGTGGTGATTACTTCTTTGTGTATACAAATGTTAAATCTCTGTTATATATCTAAAACTAATATAATATCATTTAGAATGTCAACTACACTTCAATAAAAAAATAAAATAAATGTTAGCTTCCTGGTGGTAAAATTGGGAAAATTAAAACATGCTTCTGAAGCTATTTGTGAAGATTTAATGAGATATTCACTAAATAAATATTAAATTCAAAAAAGAACAAGTGTATGTGTAAGTTACATATGCAGTGATATAACAAGAAAAATACATAACCCAAAGCCTGTAATACAATTATTGCCCAGCAAAGGTTAATGTCCTCCCTGCTCTCTCCAGAATCTTCTCCAATGGCTACCACATTTCTTTCATCAGAAGAGAAGGAAGACCTCTGAGTTCTGAGCTATTCCACCTCTCCAGTTCTTTCCGTCCTGATACAACCATCTGCCTTCTCCTTTCTCTCTGAGACAGTAGTTCCCAGCAATATTCTTTCTATACACCATAAAACAGCACAAGAAACAGACAGCTTTAAAGGATGAAATCAATCAGGAAAAACTGCAGTTTTAGTATTTCCTTCCTGCACCCCAGAGGATTATTTAAGAACCAGGACAAGTTTCAGCCAGTGACAGAAGTATACTAAAAATGTTCCTGCCCAACACACCCTCTTCTCTTCAGTGCCTGAAACCTACTCACTTTCCATTCAGAAACAGTTTCACCAAACCTTGAAATCATACATACCTTTCTGGTCCTCAATATCTAGAAACAAAGTAGAATTTTCCAACCTCTCCTGGTTTCATGTACTATCTGGCACTTTCTGTGGTGTGTTTGGTTAAAGTTCACCAAGAGAAGGTAACCCAACTCCTCCCCCAATCCCCAACAATTACTTCCTCTTGGTTAGCCTTTTGTGTAAGAAAGTAGGTTTCCTTACATTGGCCAACATAAACGATTGACCCATCGCTGGGGTACCATTTCCTATGTGGGACTTTCCATCCTTAATGAAAAGACTAACAGTTGAGTTAGTTATTACTCAACTAACTCACAAAAAGAACAAAAAGAAAATCAGAAAATGCAAAAACACATTTCTTTAGAAGTTAAGTTCTGGATAAGGATGTAGATTTAGGAACAGAAGAGTTTCCTGCTCGCTGTTTACATTTCAGGAATTAAAAGTAAATTAAAAATAATATAAACATATCACTACACTAAAATTAAGCAGGTATAATTTCAAAAATAAAAAAACATAGCTAAATTCCTGGGTCCTAAAAGTCACCTCTGGGTACCTGCTCCCCCTAACAATTTGGATTATCCCATAAGGGCTCTCCTGCATACCCCTTAGAATCCCAACATTCAAACACAAAGCAGAACAGCGGGATCCAGAAAGTTTTTTGTTATTCAAGCCACGGCACCTAAACCAGGTGATTTGCATTTAACTTGTCCTTTTAAATTCCTTCTGAACCATGTGTTCCAGAATTAGACAACTGAGCTCTAAACCAAATAGCCTAACTCCAAGCCAGACAATTGGTATCCCTAGTTATAAAAGTCATTCTAACAGTTCATTTCCAAATGATGAATGCTCCATACCCAAAAATGAATCCTGACACTGACATTGGCACCAGTGAGAGAAACCCTTCCCTAAATGATATTGCTTGCTATCAAGAAAGCACAGTGTCTTGGGGCGCCTGGGTGGCTCAGTGGGTTAAAGCCTCTGCCTTCGGCTCAGGTCATGATCTCGGGGTCCTGGGATCAAGCCCCGCATCGGGCTCTCTGCTCGGCAGGGAGCCTGCTTCCCCCTCTCCCTCTGCCTGCCTCTCTGCCTACTTGTGATCTCTCTCTCTCTCTCTCTCTCTGTCAAATAAATAAATAAAATCTTAAAAAAAAAAAAAAAGAGCACATCTGTATCTTTGGGGTAAATACCCAGCAGTGCAATTGCAGGGTCATAGGGAAGCTCTATTCTTAATTTCTTGAGGAATCTCCACACTGTTCTCCAAAGTGGCTGCACTAACTTGCATTCCCACCAACAGTGTAAGAGGGTTCCCCTTTCTCCACAACCTCTCCAACACACGTTGTTTCCTGTCTTGCTAATTTTGGCCATTCTAACTGGTGTTAGGTGGTATCTCAATGTTGTTTTAATTTGAATCTCCCTGATGGCTAGTGATGATGAACATTTTTTCATGTGTCTGATAGCCCTTCAACAGACGAATGGATAAGGAAGACGTGGTACATATACACAATGGAGTATTATGCCTCCATCAGAAAGGATGAATACCCAACTTTTGTAGCAACATGGATGGGACTGGAAGAGATTATGCTGAGCAAAATAAGAAGCAGAGAGAGTCAAGTATCATATGGTCTCACTTATTTGTGGAGCATAACAAAGAACATGGAGGACATGGGGAGATGGAGAGGAGAAGGGAGTTGAGGGAAAGTGGAAGGGAAGATGAACCATGAGAGACTATGGACTCTGAAAAACAACCAGAGGGTTTTGAAGGGGCGGGGTGTGGGAGGTTGAGGAACCAGGTGATGGGTAATAGGGAGGGCACATACTGCATGGAGCACTGGGTGTGGTGCAAAAATAATGAATACTGTTATGCTGAAAATAAACAAATATATATATATATATGCACAGTGTCTTCTTTGCATACAACAAGTGCCCAGGAAATATTTTGGGCTCCATTTTTTCATAGATTGGCATCATAAGAAGTCCTTATAACAATAGTAGGTGTCTACCAGAAAGGAGTAGATCTGTGTCAGTGTCAGGGTGCCAATGGTTCTTCCTGTCTCAGACCCTTCAAGACAGAGGAGGGGCCAAATACTCACAATCTTCTAACATTCACTCCAACCCCACTTTCTCAACAGACTGTCATCCCAATAGAAGGAAGGGCCAGGGCCACAAGGTTTTAAAGAATCTCTTACCTTTATCTCTTCACCCTGTAGGCTATCCTGTGCATCAATAGGTATGAAAACTCCCTACCCTTTACATGTCATTTGGAAAGGGCAGGGTCCAAGACCAAAGGAGTTCAGGCTCCTAATCAGGACTATCTCTAGAATATTTCATACGTTCATCACCATTTTCCAAGCCCCAGTTCTGCACTAATTCCTCTCCAAGGCGTTTGGATCAAGATAAAGACCCGGTCCCTGCCCTAGCAAGAACTTTTCTAGTGGAAGGGAAATGAGTTGTCAGTAAGTCATTGTGGTACAGTATGGTAAAAACTCTAACAGAGGTATCCCTGACCAAATATGCCTTGGAACTATTAGAGAAGGCATACTTATTTCTATGTGGTTGTGGAGGTATCACAGGAAAACCTCAGGATTTGAAGCTGAATCCTAAGAGATGAATAGAAGATGAATAAGCAGGATCTGGTTATTTCCACAAGCTAACAGTCCATGAGAATAAATATTACTGAGAGTTTTTATCTTCTCTCAGCTACTACCCCATCCCACCTATGAGAATGGCAGCCCTCCACTACCACCTGAGTTTCCATTCCAAATGGCAGGGGTGAGTCAAAAACCCACATCCTACAGCATTTGTGAATGTGGAAGGCAAAAGGGAGTTCATTGTCACTTCAGTACATCAGTAAAGGTACTTACTAGGTCAGAGCAGATCAAAGGCCAGGCAAGGGTTAGACAGGAATTGAGTTCTGAATGCATCAAGTGCTGCCTTGGACACCCCACCTCTGAGGAAAGCATGCATTCTTTCCTAAGGTGCTACAGCTGTGCTGTACAGTAGATTGTAAGAAAATCCACCCTACTATGAAGCTGGAAGACTGCACTGGGATGTGATACAGGAGGCGAAAGCACAAGACGGCACGAGGGAGGCAAAACTGTCTCAGGTGGCTCCAGAGTTACCCAGCCCTCCAGAGGTACCCCATATCTAATGAAGAGTAACAGATACTATTAAAGGCTTTCTCTGAGTACATGTTAATTCCAAATGAATAATTACAAAGTGTGCATCACTCCAGTTCTGGACACATCCCCACCAATGCTGAGCCACCTCTAGGTAGAACATGGTCCAATCTCAAGTGCTGGGACCTACGGTGCCTGAGTGGATGATGAAGCTATGTCTGGCGCATTCTCACATTCTTACGCATCCTTGGGTAAGGAAGAGGTTTCAGATTTTCCCTTACTGGTAAGCTAGTGTTTCATCTTGTATCCAGTCTGTCAAGGGGAAGGGACATAAATATCTTCCCAGAAAAGGAAGCGAGACATAGGGTTAAGTCATGCCAGAGACAGAGAGAAAAGGGAAACAATGGATACAGACACCAGAATCCTGGTTTTTCTTAGCTTGGGTCCTAAGCTTCAGAGGGTGGTGACAATAGAAGCACCCAGAAAAATGTGGAGGCACCCAGGTTGGTGGCCTGTTTCCTCCAACTCTAAAGGGTGTCCTTGTCCACCACAGCATCAAATTCAGGAAGGCTGGAAGCAATGGTAAGCAATGGAGGAAGAGGGTGACTCCAGACACTTGAGGCTGTGTTCCTGCCTCCTTGTGATTGACAAAAAGCAAGGACCAGGTCAAGATGAAGAGATCTCCTTGAGCAAAGGGAAACCAGAAGACCCAGCATGGACACAAGGCTCCTACCCATCACCAAGCCAAATGAGTCCTCCATTTACCCAGATGCCTCCCATCTTGGAGAGGAACAGAGAGAGGAGAAGGACACCCAAAGACCCTAAAGACTAAATAACCAAAAGGAGCTTATTTGAACTTAAAAAGACTGTGATACATAAGTTAGCTAGTTCAAGGTTTGTTTGGGGGGATTTTTAAATTTTTTTATTATTTTTAGAGAGAGCAATGCACATGTGAGAGAGAGCAGGGGGAGGGTCAGAGAAAGACTCTCAAGCAGACTCCACACTGAATGTCTTGCCTGACATGGGACTCGATCTCATGACCCTGAGATCATGACCTGACCCAAAATAAAGAGCCAGATGTTTAACTGACTTAGCCACCCAGGTGCCCCTAGCTCAGGGTTTGCCAGAGGTTATTCTTCCCTACTTAACGATCAGGCTGTGTGAGCTAGTGAGAAAAAAAAAATTCTTTATAAAAAGTTAAACAGTCAAATTTTTAAGGTATATGAGCAATAAACTAAGTAAACTGTGAACCTGTTACACTCAATTCCATCACTGAAATGGTGTAGCATATAAGATATAAGAAAATATAAGAAAGCATATCTATGTGTGCCTTCTTCTTGTCACCTAAAAGAGTTAAACTCACCAAGAATGCTATATTGGTTTGTTAAGACTGTAACAAAAAATGAATACAAACTAGGTGGCTTAAAACTGAATTTTTTTCCCCTCACAGTTCAGGATGATAGAAGTCTGGAATCAAGGTATTGCCAAGATTGGGTCCTTCTGGAGTTACTCATGGACAATCTGTTTTATGCCTGTCTTCTAGCGTCTTATAGCTGCTGACAATCCTTGATATTCCTTGGTTTATAGATGCATCCCTCCACACTCTCCATGTCAGATGGTGTTCTTTGTGTGTCTCTCTGTATCTTTGTGTCTTCAAATGGCTTTCTTATAAAGATACCAGGAACTGAATTTAGTGCCCACTTTAATCCAGTGTCTCCCTGCTGAGCAGAGAGCCTGATGCGGGGCTCAATCCCAGGACCCTGGGATCATGACCTGAGCTGAAGGCAGAGGCTTAACCCACTGAGCCACCCAGGCATGCCTCCAGTCTCATTTTAACTTAATTAATCACATCTGGAAATATGCTATTTATGTATAAGGCTACATTCTAAGATTCTGGGTGGACATGAATTTAGGGGGCACACCCAGGACAAATATAATAGGGAGTTTTAATAGGCAGCCAGTATTGAAATTACAGGATAGAGTCTAGGAAGATTTTAATTTACTGCAAAGAAAGAGGTCTCCACTCTTTGGAAGGACTGGACATTTTTTGCTTCTCTATACACATTACATGCATGTTGGGGCATTTTATACACACTGACCACGTGCCCTTCTCCACCTCCGTTTACATAGCTAAATCTTCTACATCTGCTATGTATCCTTCTAAAATTCATATGCTGACACCCCTACCTTCTCCCACCCCTCCCACCACACACACTTCTCCAGGTGATGGTATCAAGAGGTAAGGCCTCTGGAGAGAATTAGGATTAAATGAGATCAGGAGGATAAGGCCCTTACCGACAGGATTACTGACCTTAGACACACTCTCGAGCTTTCCTCCCCTCGGCTTTCTACCATATAAGGTATTAATGAGATGACAGAAGTCTGGAAGAGGGCCCTCACCAGAACTCAAACATGCTGGTGCCCAATCTCAGACCTCCAGCCTCCAGAACTGTTGAGAAATAAACCTGTGCTGTTGTTAAGTCACTCAGTCTATGGTAATTTATAACCGCAGCTCAAACACACTAAGGCAACATCTTTAAGGTTTTTACGTGCATATCATTTCCCCTGGGAACCCCGTTTGGAGACTAAGAAACATGGAACTGGAGGCTCCTGGGTGGCTCAGTGGGTTAAGCCTCTGCCTTCGGCTCAGGTCATGATCTCAGGGTCCTGGGATCGAGTCCTGCATCAGGCTCTCTGCTCAGTGGGGAGCCTGCTTCCCCCTCTCTGCCTCTCTGCCTACTTGTGATCTCTGTCTGTCAAATAAATAAATAAAATCTTAAAAAAAAAAAAAAAGAAAAGAAATCTGGAACTGCTCTGAGCTCCTGTAGGTTGCTGCACTTCTGCATCGTGGCATATTACCTGCTATAATCTCCACCTGTCCGGTTGTCTGGGCTTTCAGTACCTGAGGATGGCAACTCAGTGTCCCTCCCAGGGCCTAGCATAGGATATAAGAGAACACAACCCCTGTGGTGAGATCAGCCAGGCTCTGAGAAACAATGGGATGATCTTACAAGTCACTCAACCTCTTTGAGTCTCAGCTTCTTCATCTGAAACAATTTCAGACTAATAATGTCCAACATTCCATAAAAATAATGATGGGCAGGAATTCCTAATAGCTAAACACTACTTACTATGTTCTAAGGGCTTTACATAGAGAAACTCAGTTCTTTCTTAGAACAATCCTGTGATGTAAGCCTTTTTGCAAATAAGGAATCAGAAAAACAAATGTTAAGGAAATTTCATAAAGTTGCAGAGCTAGAAGGTGTCAGAACTGGAATTTGAACCTGGCAGTCTCATTCTAGAATCTATGTACCTAACCTATCTACTTTTTCTGCTTCTGTATGATGGCGCTTCCTTTCATTCTATATGGGAGCTGGTATTAATTTATTCACCCCCAAAGCCTAGATGTGTCTAATTCCTCACTGATATGCTAGAAATATAAATTCTAGCTCATTACAATTAGGTAAAGAAAGAGAATAGCATTCCAATACCTTAAAATTTAATTTTTAACATCAAAATCTAAAAGCATTGGTGTATTTCAATAGTCTTTTCTTCAAAGCCTTAGTAATATTAGGACTAATACTAACAACATTTACATGTGTAATTATCATTAATTGTAATAAGGTTAGTAATAACCACACTGTAATAGTCATTCAACAATTGGCGTATAGTTTGGCATCCAGGAAACTGACATGAAAATAGACGATTTTTTGACACTATTTAGACATAGGCTCTTTCTGGAGTTGCATGATTTGCATAATGAAAAGCACAGAATATTTTTTCCACTGGATATTTTTTCTTGCTTTGTTGAAGATTATTTGACCATAGAGTTGAGGGTCCATATCTGGGCTCTCTACTCTGTTCCACTGGTCTATGTGTCTGTTTTTATGCCAGTACCATGCTGTCTTGGTGATCACAGCTTTGTAGCAAAGCTTGAAATCAGGTAACATGATGCCACCAGTTTTGTTTTTGTTTTCCAACATTTCCTTAGCAATTCAGGGTCTCTTCTGATTCCATACAAATTTTACGATTATTTGTTCCAGCTCTTTGAAAAATACCGGTGGAATTTTGATCGGAACGGCATTAAAAGTATAGATTGCTCTAGGCAGTATAGACATTTTAGCAATGTTTATTCTTCCAATCCAAGAGCATGGAATGGCCTTCCATCTTTTTGTGTCTTCTTCAGTTTCTTTCATGAGTGTTCTGAAGTTCCTCGAGTCAGATCCTTTACCTCTTTGGTTAGGTTTAATCCCAGGTATCTTGTGGTTCTTGGTGCTATAGTAAATGGAATCAATTCTCTAATTTCCCTTTCTGTATTTTCACTGATCAAAAGCTTCAGCTCAGCAAAAGAAACAGTCAACAAAACAAAGAGGCAACCCATGGAATGAGAGAAGATATTTGCAAATGACAGTACAGACAAAAGGTTGATATCCAGGATCTATAAAGAACTCCTCAAACTCAACGCACACAAAACAGATAATCATATCAAAAAATGGGCAGAAGAACTGCTGGGTATTTACCCCAAAGATACAGATGTGGTGAAAAGAAGGGCCATTTGTACCCCAATGTTTATTGCAGCAATGGCTATGGTCGCCAAACTGTGGAAAGAACCAAGATGCCCTTCAACGGATGAATGGATAAGGAAGATGTGGTCCATATACACTATGGAGTATTATGCCTCCATCAGAAAGGACGAATACCCAACTTTTGTAGCAACATGGATGGGACTGGAAGAAATTATGCTGAGCAAAATAAGTCAAGCAGAGAGAGTCAAGTATCATATGGTCTCACTTATTTGTGGAGCATAACAAATAACATGGAGGACATGGGGAGATGGAGAGGAGAGGGAGTTGAGGGAAACTGGAAGGGGAGATGAACCATGAGAGACTATGGACTCTGAAAAACAACCAGAGGGTTATGAAGGGGCGGTGGGGGGGGTGGGAGGGGTGGGAGGTTGAGGAACCAGGTGGTGGGTAATAGGGAGGGCACGTACTGCATGGAGCACTGGGTGTGATGCCAAAACAATGAACACTGTTATGCTGTAAATAAACAAATAAAAATAAATTTTAAAAATGGGCAGAAGATATGAACAGACACTTCTCCAATGAAGACATACAAATGGCTATCAGACACATGAAAAAATGTTCATCATCACTAGTCATCAGGGAGATTCAAATTGAAACTACATTGAGATACCACCTGACACCAGTTAGAATGGCCAAAATTAGCAAGACAGGAAACAACGTGTGTTGGAGAGGATGGGGAGAAAGGGGAACCCTCTTACACTGTTGGTGGGAATGCAAGTTAGTGCAGCCACTTTGGAGAACAGTGTGGAGATTCCTCAAGAAATTAAAAATAGAGCTTCCCGGGGCGCCTGGGTGGCTCAGTGGTTTGGGCCGCTGCCTTCGGCTCAGGTCATGATCTCGGGGTCCTGGGATCGAGTCCCGCATCGGGCTCTCTGCTCGGCAGGGAGCCTGCTTCGCTCTCACTCTCTCTGCCTGCCTCTCTGCCTACTTGTGATCTCTCTCTGTCAAATAAATAAATAAAATCTTAAAAAAAAAAATAGAGCTTCCCTATGACCCTGCAATTGCACTACTGGGTATTTACCCCAAAGATACAGATGTAGTGAAAAGAAGGGCCATCTGTACCCCAATGTTTATAGCAGCAATGGCCACAGTCGCCAAACTGTGGAAAGAACCAAGATGGCCTTCAACGGACGAATGGATAAGGAAGATGTGGTCCATATACACTATGGAGTATTATGCCTCCATCAGAAAAGATGAATACCCAACTTTTGTAGCAACATGGACAGGACTGGAAGAGATTACGCTGAGTAAAATAAGTCAAGCAGAGAGCATCAATAATCATATGGTTTCACTTATTTGGGGAGCATAACAAATAACATGGAGGACATAGGGAAATGGAGAGGAGAAGGGAGTTGAGGGAAATTGGAGGGGGAGCTGAACCATGAGAGACTATGGACTCTGAAAAACAATCTGAGGGTTTTGAAGGGGTCGAGGGTGGGAGGTTGGGGAAGCCAGGTGGTGGGTATTAAGGAGGGCACATATTGCATGGAGCACTGGGTGTGGTACAAAAACAATGAATTCTGTTATGCTGAAAAGAAATTAAAAATAAAAATAAAAATAAAAAATAAATAAAAGGAAAGCACAGAATCAATCATCCTAAACTGTGTCGGAGACAAAGATTAATTATACATAGATTCTTATGTTTAAAAGTTGGAGTGTAGTAGAAGAAATGAAGCATGACAAATTATGCAATGATAAGTGCCCCTATAAAGGTAAAAAGGTAATTGTAATGGGAAAGAAAAAAGAGCAAGAAGAAAAAGGGCTCATGATCAGGGTAGACTTTGGGGAACAGAAAGCATTTGCACTGGGCCGTGAAGAGCTGGTATGACTTATGTATACAAAAAGGAGTGAAAGCCATTCAGGTAGTGAGAATTGCAGTAGCACCAACAGAGAAGTCAAAAACACAAGAGTATCTGCAAGGATCATCTAATGCTATGCATCAGTCTATCTTGCAAATGGGAGGATAAAAAAGGAGATAATAGAAAATAAGAGAGAAAAACATGTTAGAGGTAAATTATAGCCTCTGACAATTATCTTGGCAACTGATAACAATAACATAAATTAAGTCAACATCAATGGGAATGGAGAATAAAGTATAGATTCAAGAAGTATTCCCAAGATAGACACAAAAACATTTGGCAACAGAAAGGGAAAGGAGAGGGCAAAAGTCAAAGATGATGCCAAATTCTGAGCTCAGATGGCTGGAGGAATGTTGGAGACATTGAAAAAATTGGGGGCAGGGGAGAGGTAGCAAATTCTGGGTCATCTATGTGAGTTCCTTGCACCAGTCTCAGCTAGTACACCACCAAGCAGGAGGAGAGAATATCTCAAGTCCAATAGTCATTCTGTGACTCACGAGGTGTGACGGTAAAGTTATTTCTACTCTCATAGCAGTAAATAAAACCTACACATCATTAACCAGATCCTACTGAATGTTCAAGTAGGAGGTCTACAATGACTAAGTCTTAACTCAGAACCTCAAAAATCCAACCTTAAAGAAAGTTTTAAAGGTTTTATGTTCCCATCCTTCAACTATTATCTGGTTAAAATTGGAAAGCTCTATTTTCTCCTTTTGAGGTATAGTTGTGACATATTCATTTTCAAACTATCTTAGTTTCATCTGCGTTCAATATTTAGTGTGATAAATTCTCAACCTGTAAGTCAGTCAAGGAGGCACTCTAGAGTTCATTTGGATTTTTCCTTCTATCAATATTCTGAATAGTCTTTTCCTATTGCTAACAATCTTTAATCACTCCACCATCACTTGATGGTGTCACACTTCAGAAAACATTTAATTTTAACCCTGTTTCCATGAATCATTTTCACTGTGGTTTGTGGGAATCATTTGAATGCCCAGAACATTTGACATGTCACATCTGTCCATCAAGATTGCTTTGAGTAACCTTTGCAGTGCACACTTATCTAAGCTCCTAGATGTTCTTTCAAATTTAAAACAAACTGGTCACAACTGTTAAATTTTACAAATGTGGGGAGCAAATCGACTGAATATCCAAATGTAAGAATTTCACATAGGATTTAATCTAGCCACACCGTAAGTAGATACTTCTGCTAAGTAATGAATTGGGGTCTACCTCCTAGACCTTTTCATAGGTCATCATATTTGAAACCTGACATACATAAAACTGTAACTAAATACTGATGCCATTGGAGCAGAGCATTATAAAGAAAAATGTCCTAGGCTCCTCTTATATCTGACTAGGAAACATTTGGTCCAATTAGGGGAACACAGATGTAACTTCAAAGGGCCTCCAAAAAAGTGCAAATTCTCACTGATAAATCCTTATCTCCCCATGAATAAACTGTAAAGTCCCCAGACATTTAACAATTCTTTCATGCATTTCAACAAAGGTGAAACTGGGTTCTTGTTTTTTTTTTTTAATCCAAATTTGAACATGGAGACTTTCTTCTTCTCAATTATTGATACAAGCATGGCATATAAATGCGCACAACAAGTAGCAGCAAATCTGTTTGGATCTCCTGATTGTGTCAATTACTGTGATGCTAACCATGCCCATTCCATCCTGGAGTTTAAGTAAACAGGACCACCACTCTCTGCTCTTAGCCAAGGATTTATAGGGGCTGTGTGTCTGGCACTCAAGGAGATGTTGGCTTGCTCTCACCCACAATTACATATACAACATTGTCATATAATTTTCAAAGACTTCAAAGCTCACAAGCTTCTGTGAACTTGCTATCTGGGCATGTTTATCATGGCAAGGAATAAAGGGAGAAGTGCTATGCAGAAACTTCAAATTAAAAGCACTTCAAACATGCATTCTGTATGTCTATGTCTATAAAATCTCAAAATGTTCAGAAGAAAAGTGAAAAAGGCCTACCAGTCTACCACCCATACAGGGGTAAAACCAGGCTGGAGCAAATGTGGCTTAAATGTTGGTTTGGAAGGACTGTTCAACTTTTCCATGATTAAGATATTTTATCCTAATTGTTTCCTTTGCTAAATGAGTAGTGTTTAATTGGTAAGTAGGAACGAGTTCACTTCCTCCCCTCCCTCTTTTTTTGAAAGTGGCCAGATGTCTCATTTGGGGGAATTATCCTTGTGACATGGTACTGAGAATACAGAACAGGCCTGTGTGTCTAAAGAGGCTGCCTCATGTGAGTATCAGTATAGGGACTCTGAAGTCCAGCTTGCCTGTAGGTGAAGCCTGGCTCTGCCACCTTGTAGTTGAAAACCACTGGATAATTTCCCTATATGTCTCAGTTGTCCTATCTGTAAAATGGAGGTTGTAACAACAGAACCTACTTCATCAAGCTGGGAGGATGAAATAAAATAATATATGCCTAGTACATGGGAAATACTCATTAAATATTATCTTATTATTATAATTGAATATATATTATAATTGAAACATCGGACAGGAGAAATAAAAGTACTTCTTTTCAGCTGAGGGATTAACCCCTGAACAATCAATAAAAATTTTCTTGTTGGGGTTCTAAATTGTTTCCCCATAGCTTTTGTTCATACTTTACTGGAGCACTTAAAATATTGACATTTCCCTCTACATCAAGCATTGTGCAAGAGTCATCTCATAGTTATTACAGGGGCGCCTGGGTGGTTCAGTGGGTTAAAGCCTCTGCCTTTGGCTCAGGTCATGATCCCAGGGTCCTGGGATCGAGCCAGTGTCAGGTTCTCTGCTCAGCAGGGAGTCTGCTTCCTCCTCTCTCTCTGCCTGCCTCTCTGCCTACTTGTGATCTCTGTCTGTCAAATAAATAAATAAAATCTTTAAAAAAAAAAAAAGAGGCTTCTCATAGTTATTACAGCCCCAGAATCAAATAATGTCTTAGCACTGAGACAATGTCAATCTTCCTTGAATACTCTCCCATTCATTCTCTCATGATTTTCCATTCATCAAATAAGGACCTATCACACGCCAGCCAATGGGCTACACAAATGCAATGCCCCAAATCTCTGACTCTTACCAATCAATGAGTAAACTTTTCTTTAAAAAGCAACATTTGGGGAGGTGCCTAGATTCCCTGTGTTAGCCAGAATTCTCTGAGGACTCAACCCAAGGGATCTATGCATCTATCCCACGTTATGCATCTATCTTTCTGTACAGTGCTGACTGAGGAGAGCCACTGTGACCTTTAAATGCTGGCCATCATAGTGCGTCATCATGACTCTCGAGTAATCAATCACCAAATGACATTTAAACACCTTGATTAACTACCAGCCACATTTCCCTGCAGTTACTGGAAGCTTCTCAAACTGAATGTACCCTTGGGATAAGATCTGAATCACCGTCTCTGAGGGCAACAATGCATATTGCCAGGATATGCCTAACAACTGGGGAACAGGAAAAGTCTCATCTGTGTCATTCCTCACTGTGAGGCATCTGTTGTCTCTCCCTCATTAACAATACTCACCTTGCTTCTCTTATGAAGTGACACACAGACCCTTATAGCCATATACAGGGTTAGACATGGGAGGAGTACCATCTTAGACACAAATGACAGTCAAAGAGGGGAGTGGACAGAATCCAACATTTATTAATTCCAGACTTCCTAACTGCCACTTTAATGATCTTTCCACTGTATCACACCTGGTGATAAGATTTCAAGATTTTCTGCTCAGCTTCTCATTCACCAGAGTCCCACTGATCAACTCAATTAACAATATTTTCGTAAAAGCTGTGTGCACAGCCTGCCAACTGTAATGATCACCTCAGCGTCGTTCTAGCAGCTGGCTGAGAAAATCTATCACATATACATCCTTCCACAATCTGTAAGCCACACTGGGACAGTCTCTCTCATACGCTAGTAGTGAGAGGGTGGACACAGCCTTTCTGGAGCTCAGTCCTTCAGTTTAACAACGCTTCATACATGTGCATACCTTGAGATTCAATTCTTCCATTGTTGAAAATGTACACTTAGAAATGATCAGAGATGCAACAAACATATGTGTACATGATTAGCATCACTTGTCCAAACATAGATACATATAAAACTGAATGAAATATACTCGGTCATCAGAGTATCACTTGTCCAAACATAGATACATATAAAACTGAATGAAATATACTCGGTCATCAGTTAGTTACACTTGGACCTAAAAAGGTGTCAGATAACTGAAATTGAAGGCACAAGGCCAAGAATGAACCATCAAATCGAAGTGTATCTTGTAAAGTCAACGAAATTTCACTAACTGCACATATCCCCAAGCCAGAAATTAGAAATGATTTTAATAAAAAACATCCAGTTCTAATCACTTTTTATTTATCCTTTTCTCCTTCTGCTGCTTTTATACCCACCCATACTGCCACCATCACCTCCAACTACCAAGAAGCCTGTCTGCATTGCAAATCCTTCTCTCTCTCTCTTTTTTTTTCTTTTTTTTTTTTTAAAGCAAGTACAGGATGCCTCAGTGGCTCAGTCGGTTAAATGTCTGCCTTCAGTTCAGATCATAATCCTGGAGTCCTGGAATCGAGCCCTGCATGGGTTCTGCTCAGTGGTGAGTCGTCGTCTCCCTCCTCCTCTCCCTTCCTTTTTGCCCCTCCTCAACACCTGTGCTCTCATGTTCATGTTCTCTCTTTCTCTCTCTCTCAAATAAATAAAATCTTTTTTTAAAAAAAGTCAAAGTACAGATAAACAGGACTTAATTGCTGCTATGGGGGAAATTGTGTGACTAAATAAGGTAATTAAATGTATCCATTCTATACAGATGACTTGGAGTGACTTTGGTATATCAGACTGAATCTAATAGTTCCAGTACTAGGTAGTTCTCACTGTTAAACATCTTACAAAACCTCAACTTTATACTTGAAAAAATCCACTGATTATCAGAGACTATACATATTAGGGGAAATAACTTCATTAACTATGTTCTGATTAAAGTTTTTTGGCAGAAATCACATTTTATATTGACTCTAGGAGTTTATCTGCACAGCAGGATGTTTTCTGTTTAATACACAAAAATTAAGCCTAGACAAGCACAGTAGGTAGCATCATAAAGAGAAGATAATACAACAGAGGGAAGAGATTACACACAGGGGTTTTGAGAGAGAGTACCTAGAAACATAAAATCAAGTTTCCACTGTCCAGGGCTGCTTTACCAGCCTCCTCCACCCATAGGCTCTTCAATGTGGCCGTCATCTATAAGATCCAAGGACTAATTTAGTCCTTTTCTGATCCTGCACTCGTTTGTCTTACTAAACTAAGCCTGAAGGCTCTTACACTTCTGCAGCATACTATACACTTGTAACTCTTTAATTACTTGTAGTTTTCTATTTAATGATGAGTCTTCTCCTTAAAACTCTAAACTTCCTGAGAACAGAGACTGCATCTATCTCATTCAGGATTTTATCCCCAGTGCCTAGCACAACGCCTAGCATATTGTTGGTGCTGGATGAATTTTGTACCCATGAGATTGTGATGTGTAATTAAAAAAAAAAAATCTGACTTCATCCCCATATCTAACATAGAACTTCTAAAATCCTTGGAATTTCCAAAGTGGAGAGAGAAATGGAGGTGTCATTTTTAATGTTAATGAGGCAACTTTTGGAAAGCATTTAAGGATGGGACTGGTTGCCAGTGGAGTCAACCATGAGATTAGAAGGTTGGAGCTTTCAGTCTCACTGCCTGACCTCTAGGTAACTGAGAAGCCAGGTTAACTTTCTCTCCCACACTCAGCCTCTCATGCAAGCCTCCACCGAACATACCCACCCTGAAGACCAGGAGCAGGGGCAAGGCTCCACCTTGTTCTCACCAGGGAATTTCCCCTCCTCAAGGGACAAAAGTGCAGTTCCTGAATGTCCTCAGGCTTCTGAATCATGCTGAAGTTCTCCCTAATAGTTCTGCTCTCCCCACTCCCTGCAGCTGAGTCTTCCCCCAGATGAAGGCCCCATCCCTTCACAGGTTGCATCTACCTAGGAGGTCCTGGTTCCCCTTTGTCTGGCCCCTCATGGTCTGGCCTCTTTTCATACCAACAGAGCTCCAGTTCTGAGTGTGGGGAACTAAAGAGAGCTAACAGACCCTCAAAGTACCCCCAAATTCAAGACCTGAGAGTGTGTAGAGAAAAATAGTATGACAAGTTATCAAAGTAAACAAAGTTATGTTGAGTCACCCACTATAGACTGAACCATCCTAAACTCCAATAAAAGGCCAATAAGAGCATATAAAGCACAGCCTATTTGAGAACATGATTTATTCACAAATATGTGCTAAAATATTTTTAAACGTCACAAAGTTATATGCATGTTAAAACAATGCAAATTGAGAAAAGAAATTACCAATTACTATTTTGTCCTGGGAGGGACTCAGGAAAGAGGAATGACTGCTAGTTGTTTTTAGAGTAGCAGGAATGGCCTAATACTAGCAGCAGCTAGCCCTAATCTGTGTCCACTGTGGGCTAGTCATTGTACCAGGTACATAAGTTATCTCAGATCATCACCATAAACTTGTAGAAGAGGTGACATCCGTCTTTAAAGATGAGAAAACGGAGGTTAGTAGCTCTCCCCCATGTAACATAGCTTGTCAAGAGTGGAAGAAAGATCTAAACCAGTGTCCATCTGAGACTAAAGTCTACGCCTCATCTCAGCTCCACACTGCTTTCAGGAGAGGAGTTTGCTGCTGGGTGACATCACTCACCAAGAAGAAGGAACTTCTTCATAAGGTGGGTGTCACAGAAGAAAATGTCCAGTCCATCCATCTGACAGGAGTGGGAAGGTTGCTTACAGTGATTGCAAGCCCCGAGTTTGGTGAATAAAAGGACCACCATTTGAGGGTATTGACAATACCTCAATAAAGCTATTCTAACACTTTTTTTTTAAAGTTACAATTTAGACCTACTAGCACAGGCTATAAAGAGCTTCTGCAGCCTTTTGAATTGGGCAGTGACCAAGGGAAGAGAATTCTTCACTGGAAACTGTATAGAGGGGGATTGAACAAGCAGAGTAGAAGCAGCACCCGTCCGTCCGCCCACCCACCCACACACATACATACACACACACAAAGTCTTTGTGGGCAGGATGAATGCAGACACTGAAAGAATAGGAAGGAAAAGGAGGGGATGAAGAAAGATGGGAAGTACGGAGGGCGGGCAGAATGCAGCTGTGAGGAAAGAAGAGCATGAAGAGAGAAAGATTCTGATTAACGTGCAGGGGATTTGTGTGACCTCCCTTAGAGTTATTTGGGTGAAGAGGAGAGGAAAGAGAGAATATAAAGACCAAGAGAAAGTTGAGGCTTCAGTCGGCTGTTACAGATCACTTGATCTAAAAGCCTCGAAGGAAAATGAGAAGAGTTGGTAGATGGTTGGAAAAATTAGTTTTGGGTTTTTTTCTGGTGTAACTGAGAGTTTAAATATAACAGAAAGAGAACAAACAGGTAACAAAAATGATTACACTGAGACCTAACTGATCTCCAGGGCATCACCCAGGATGACCGTGACACCAGAGCAAGGTAAACACACAAGCTTCTAAGCACCGAAGCCCACTGGGCGATGAGCCAAGCTGGGTCACTCCAGGTCCTGACTCCTGACTCTTCTAACCATTGGCCTTGGGACACTGGATAAGTCGCTTACAATTCATTTCCTAATGTGTAATGTGGGAGCCATAATCACTGTTCCCAATCAACACTAGGAGATCGTTAAATATTCCTTGCTTGGCTCTTTCGTGGAGTAGTTATGAGGCTATAGATAAGAAAGTACATGGGAAGATTTCAAGGTGCTATAAATGTCATTATTCAGTAAATGTTATTTACTACAGTAGATCAATAGTCATCATGTGTTACAGCCATAAGATGATTTCATTTATTCTAATTACTAAACTTCAAATATAACACTCTGTTCTCTGGGGGAAATTATTTCCACGTAAGTTTTAACATGTTTAGAGCAGTGGTTCCTAAATATCCACCTGAATAAACTGCCAGAGAATCAACAGGGAACTTTTCAAAATATAGAGACATGTGCAGCCCCCTCCTGGAGATTCTGATTCTAGTCCTGGAGACAGACTGGGGAATCTGTACTAAAGTTCCTGAGGTGATTCTAACATGCAAGCAGCTTTGGGAAGTACTAACTGAAAATGCTTTCCAAAAGTATTGAGCTCTCTCAATTATTAAACTGTCCTCCAAAGGCCAAAAAGCCACTGGTATGTTCTAGAACCCTACCATGGAAGCACCTGTGGGTCAGATATCCCCATCCCACTCTCTGTGAGCCCTGAAATACTATTGCCCACACCTGCTCCCTGGGCCCACTTCATTCTGTTGCTTTTTTTTTTTTTAAAGCTGCCTCCACTTACGCCAACCTCTGTGGTTCCCCCCTCCTTCCCAAGACCTTTTCTTCTTCCTGCTTTGTTGTCCCTGTAGATAAGGATTTCATTGGTCCCTTCCCTTTTAAGGGATGTTAACCAAGGATTAGGACGAAGGTGAAGGAAAACAAAAGGCAACAAACCTCGGGGAACGATAAAGATTCCAGACTCTCCAAGATCTTACTGGCATGATCATGGCTCTTGATTCCCATCAGAGAGTGAGGCGGGTGGCAACTTTGAGGGAAAAGAGCCGAGAGAAATGTTCCAAACCAAGATGGCGGTGGTGGAGGATCCTGGGCTCACCTTACCCCACAGTCACGCTGGATAGGCAGCCAGGTAGGGAGCAATGTCTCTGGGGGGGAAAAGAAACCTACAAACTGAGTGACCCCTTCACCTCAGACAGAAAAGACAAGACACCACAGCAAAGCAGGTAGGAGAGGTTGAACACAATCAGACCTTCACTCCCCCCACCCCTCACTGGCGTGAGGCACAATCAGGAGGGAACTCAAAACCCAGAGCTTCTCCCTGAGGAGTGAAGGATTTGGGAACTCTACATCAGGCACCCCAGCTTTTAAGACCTGCACCTAAAGGAAGCCCCTAAAACACTGACCTTGAAAAGGCGCAGGGCCTGACCCAGGAAATGCACTAGTGTCTAATCATCTGAGAGCCGCCCTTAAATAGCCACGCCCTCCGACTCACCTGCCCCCCCTCAGCGACTCAGCGCAGAGGCTGTGAATCAGGCTCACGTGCTTTCAGCCGCCCAAGAGGCAGTCATTTCATTTAGCAGTATCTGGGGCCTGCTGGTTAGCCTGTGCTTCACCCCTGCTTTGCTGTAGCTAATGGGTGCCATCTTCTTTTTTTCAATGCTAGACATTTTTTGTCATTGTTCTTTTCCCCCTCTCTCTTTTCCTGCAGGTGCCATCTAGATGCTCTCCTTATGCTACTCCAGAATGTCAGTATTTCCTGGAAGGGAGGTTTTGCACACATCTTGTTGCCTTAAAAGCAGCAAGAAAAAACAACCAATTACATACAAGGGAGCCCCCAAAGGACTATTAAAAGATTTTTCAGCAGAAACTTTACAGGTCAGAAGGGAAGGGTACAATATACTCAAAGAAAAAAAAAACTTCCTACCACAAATACTCCATCCAGCAAGTTATTCAGAATGGAAGAAGAAATGAAGATTTTTCCAGACCAACAAAAGCTGAAGGAGTTCATCGCCACTAAACTGGGTTTACGAGAAATGTGAAAGGGACTTCTTTAAGCTGCAACGAAAAGGTGCTAATTGGTAACAAGAAAACACATGCACGTACAAATCTGACTGGTAACAGTAAATATACAGTAAAAATAGTGGATGAATCACTTACGCAGCTAGTAGGAAAGCCTATAATACGATGTTGCTAGTAGAAAGATGAAGGAGGAAAAGAAAAGTGAAAGATTCTCAAATAATTCCAGCGAACATGATAGATGTTTGCATTCTGAGTTAAGTCATGTTTTCCTTCATTCCACCATGGAGAAATGCTATAATGGAAATGGCGTGATTTGCAAATATCCATATTTTCTTACTTATTTCCCCCGTCATCCCTGTCATAACCCAGCCCAGTCCAGTGCTATCACAAATCCATGCATGTACCTCAGCAGCCAACTAGAAAGTGGGAGACAGCAAAAGAACAGGATGAAGAGCAGGGAATCCTGCAGCACCTGGCTTGGAGGTTCCAGGCTTCTTCCCACACCCGCAAATACTTAGCTTTTGGCAAGAAGACTGATTATAGACCTGCGGAGCTACTGGGATGAGCCTGCAGGAAGAAACTTAGTCTCTCTATCTTAACAGGACCATAAAATGCCACAACTGATATATTAAATAATATTTTCTGCAAGATCTGATGAATTAATCAGGAGTATGGTGTTATCTCTATAGTTTCTAGAAATAACTGCCAGTTCCTAATCTGAGAATAAATTTGGCTATTTAATTTACTTTTCAATTTTGTCTATTTTTCTACTTGTTTTTAAAATCAATATCAAGCAAAGTTGAACTAAAAATAAAGTTAGGATTCTTTTAGTAAAGAAAGATTAACTGGCTTTAGGTTTAAAAACACATTTTACTGAATCCTAAAATTATTTTTAATATTTCTGTTCATAGCATCTTATCTGATTCAAGATTATCTATATACACATTGATTCAGGGTCCGAGTCCCTTTGTTTTTTCTGGAATAAGATTAGATTACTGAAGGATAAACAGTGTTGAGAATTAGATTTTAAAAGTTAAATTGGAATGGTCTGAAGAGTAAATCCATTTAAAAGATTTCTGCAGAAGAGAGATTGTACTTGGCCACCCTCTTTCCCAGTAGGTTTATCCCTTTCCTAGAACACTTAGGAGCCTTATTCCTGGGATGTTACTGCCATCTAGTGGAAACTTCACTAAATATGAAAAAATGCTTTTTTTTTTTTTTCTTTTTGAATACTGTTTGTAGGAACTGAATGTGAAATAATTTGAACATGTGATATATCTATCTTTTTAAAACATATAATGTATTATTTGTTTCCAGGGTAGAGGTCTGTAATTCATCAGTCTTACACAATTCACAGCACTCACCATAGTACATATCCTCCCCAATGTCCATCACCCAGCCATCCCATCCCTCCCATTGCTTTCCTCTCCAGCAACCCTCAGTTTGCTTCCTGAGATTAAGAGTCTCTTATGGTTCATCTCCCTCTGTTTTTTTCTTATTTCATTTCCCCCCCACCCCAAGATCCTCCGTTTTGTTTCTCAAGTTCCTCTTATCAGTGAGATCATATAATTGTCTTTCTCTGATTGATATATTTCACTTAGCATAATACCCTCTAGTTCCATCAACATCATTGTAAATGGCAAGATTTTTTTACTATGACTGAATAGTATTCCGTTATATATATATACACATATGTGTGTATATATATATGTATATATATATATACCAGATATATATATATATATATATATATATATATATATATATATAACGGAATATATATTTCTTCATCTTCTTCATCTATTGATGGACATCTAGGCTCTTTCCATAGTTTGGCTGTTGTGGACATTGCTGCTATAAACATTGGGGTGCAGGTGCCCCTTTGGATCACTACATTAGTATCTTTAGAGTAAATACACAGTAGTGTGATTGCTGGGTCCTAGGGTAGCTCTATTTTCAACTTTTTGAGAAACCTCCATACTGTTTTCCAGAGTGGCTGCACCAGCTTGCATTCCCACCAACAAGGTAGGAGGGTTCCCCTTTCTCCACATCCTCATAAACATCTGTTGTTTCCTGACTGGCTAATTTTAGCCATTCTGACTGGTGTGAGGTGGTATCTCACTGCGGTTTTGATTTGTATTTCCCTGATGCCAAATGATCTGGAGCACTTTTTCATGTGTCTGTTGGCCATTTGGATGTCTTCTTTGCAGAAATGTCTGTTTAGGTCTTCTGCCCACTTCTTGATTGGATTATTTGTTCATTGGGTGTTGAGTTTGATAAGTTCTTCATAGATTTTGGATACTAGCCCTTTGTCTGATATGTCACTGGCAAATATATTCTCCCATTCTGTTGTCTTTTGGTTTTGTTAACTGTTTCCTTTGCTGTGCAAAAGCTTTTGATCTTGATGAAGTCCCAGTAGTTCACTTTTACCCTTGCATCCTTGCCTTTGGCAATGTTTCTAGGAAGAAGTTGCTACAGCTGAGGTCAAAGAGGTTGCTGCCAGTGTTCTCTTCAGGAATTTTGATGGATTCCTGTCTCAAATTGAGGTCTTTCATCCATTTTGAGTCTATTTTTGTGTGTGGTGTAAGGAAATGGTCCGGTTTCATTCTTCTGCATGTGGCTGTCCAATTTTCCCAACACCATTTGTTGAAGAGACTGCCTTTTTTCCATTGGACATTCTTTCCTGCTTTGTTGAAGATTAGTTGACCATAGAGTTGAGGGTCCATTTCTGGGCTCTCTATTCTGTTCCGTTGATATACGTGTCTGTTTTTGAGCCAGTAGCATAGTGTCTTGATGATTACAGCTTTGTAATAGAGCTTGAAGTCTGGAATTATGATGCCACCAGCTTTGGTTTTCTTTTTCAACATTCCTCTGGCTATTCGGGGTCTTTTCTGGTTCCATATAAATTTTAGGATTATTTGTTCCTTTTTTTTGAAAATAAAAGTTGATGGTATTTTGATAGGGATTGCATTAAATGTGTAGATTGCTTTAGGTAGCATACACATTTTCACAATATTTTTTCTTCCAATCCATGAGCATGGAATGTTTTTCCATTTCTTTGTGTCTTCCTCAATTCCTTCATGAGTATTCTATAGTTTTCTGATACAGATTCTTTGCCTCTTTGGTTAAATTTATTCCTAGGTGTCTTACAGTTTACGGTGCAATTGTAAATGGGATCAACTCCTTAATTTCTCTTTCTTCTTTCTTGTTTTTGGTCTATAGAAATACAACTGATTTCTGTGCATTGATTTTATGTTCTGACACTTCACTGAATTCCTGTGTAAGTTCTAACAGTTTTGGAGTGGAGTCTTTTGGTTTTCCACATAAAATATATCATCTGCAAAGATTGAGAGTTTGACTTCTTCTTTGCTGATTCAGATGCTTTTTATTTCTTTTTGTTGTCTGATTGTGAGGCTAGAACTTCTAGTACTATGTTGAACAACAGTCATGAGTGTGGTCATTCCTGTCATGTTCCTGACCTTAGGAGGAAAGCTCTCAGTTTTTCCCCATTGAGAATGATACTTGCTGTGGGTTTTTCACAGATGGCTTTGATGATATTGAGGTATGTACCCTCTATCCTTACACTGTGAAGAGTTTTGATCAAGAAAGGATGCTCTCTTTGTCAAATGCTTCTTTAGCATCTATTAAGATTATCATATGGTTCTTGTTCTTTCTTTTATTAATGTATTGTATCACATTGATTGGTTTACAGATGTCGAATTAAACTTATAACCCAGAAATAAATCCCACTTGGTCGTGGTGAATAATCCTTTTAATGTACTGTTGGATCCTATTGGTTAGTATTTTGGTGAGAATTTTTGCATCCATGCTCATCAGGGATATTGGTCTATAATTCTCCTTTTTTTTTAATTTTTATTTATTTTTTTAATTTATTTTCAGTGTTCCAGAATTCATTGTCTATGCACCACACCCAGTGCTCTGTGCAATACGTGCCCTTCATCATACCCACCACCAGGCTCACCCAAACTCCCTCCCCACCACCACCCCTTCAAAACCCTCAGATTGTTTTTCAGAGTCCGTAGTCTCTCATGGTTCATCTCCCCCTCCAGTTTCCCCTAACACCCTTCTCCTGTAACTCCCCCTTTTTTTTTTAAGATTTTATTTATTTATTTGACATACAGAGATCACAAGTAGGCAGAGAGGCAGGCAGAGAGAGAGAGGGAAGAAGGCTCCCCGCTGAGCAGAAAGCCCGATGCAGGGCTCGATCCAGGATCCTGAGATCATGACCTGAGCCGAAGGCAGAGGCTTTAACCCACTGAGCCACCCAGGCGCCCCTATAACTCCCCTTTTTGATGGGATCTTTGGTTTGGGGATCAAGGTAATGCTGGCCTCATAAATTGAGTTTGGAAGTTTTCCTTCCATTTCTATTTTTTGGGACAATTTAAGGAGAATAGGTATTAATTCTGCCTTAAATGTTGGGAGAATTCCACTGGGAAGTCGTCTAGCCCTGGACTCTTGTTTGTTGAGAGGTTTTTGATGACTGCTTTAATCTCCTTACTGGTTATGGGTCTGTTCAGGTTTTCTATTTCTTCCTGGTTCCATTTTGGTGGTTTTAAACATCTCTAGGAATGCATCCATTTCTTCCACATTGTCTAATTTGCTGGCATATAGTTGCTCATAATATGTTCTTATAATTGTATTTCTTTGGTGTTGGTTATGATCTCTCTTCTTTCATTCATGGTTTTATTAATTTGGGTCCTTTCCCTTTTCTTTTTGATAAGTCTGGCCAGGGCATTATCAATCTTATTAATTCTTTCAAAGAACCAGCTCCTAGTTCCATTGATCTGTTCTACTGTCCTTTTGGTTTCTATTTCATTAATTTCTGCTCTGATCTTTATTATTTCTCTTCTACTGGGTTTAGGCTTTCTTTGTTGTTCTTTCTCTAGCTCCTTCAGGTGTGGGGTTAGGTTGTATATTTGAGACCATTCTTGTTTCTTGAGAAAGGCTTGTGTTGTTATATAATTTCCTCTCAGAACCGCCTTTCCTGCATCTCAAAAAGTTTGAACACTTGTGTTTTCATATTCATTCGTTTCCATGAATTTATTAAATTCTTCTTTAATATCCTTGTTGACCCATTCATTCTTTAGTAGGATGCCCTTTAGCCTCCATGTATTGGGGTTCTTTCCAACTTTCCTCTTGTGATTGAGTTCTAGTTTCAAAGCATTGTGGTCTGAAAATATGCAGGGAATGATCCCAATCTTTTGGTACCAGTTGAGACCTAATTTGTGACCCAGGGTGTGATCTATTCTGGAGAATGTCCCATGTGCACTAGAGAAGAATGTGTATTCTGTGCTTTGGGATGGCATGTTCTCAATATATCTGCGATGTTCATCTGGTCCAGTGTGTCATTTAAAGTCTTTATATCCGGGGCGCCTGGGTGGCTCAGTGGGTTACAGCCTCTGCCTTCGGCTCGGGTCATGATCCCAGGGTCCTGGGATAGAGCCCCACATCGGGCTCTGCTCCGCGGGGAGCCTGCTTCCTCCTCTCTCTCTGCCTGCCTCTCTGCCTAGTTGTGATTTCTGTCAAATAAATTAAAAAAATAAAAAAATTAAAAAAAAAATAAAGTCTTTATATCCTTGTTGATCTTTTGCTTAGATGATCTGTCCATTTCAATGAGGGGGTGTTAAAGTCCCTTATTATTATTGTATTATTATCGATGTGTTTCTTTGATTTTGTTATTAACTGGTTTACATGATTGGCTGCTCCCATGTTAGGGGCATAGACATTTAAAATTGTCAGATCTTCTTATTGGACAGACTCTTAAGTATGATATAGTGTCCTTCCTCATCTTTTATTATAGTTTTTGGATTAAAATCTAATTTGTCTGATATAAAGATTGCCACCCCCACCTTTCTTTTGATGTCCATTAGCATGGTACATTGTTTTCCACCCTTTCACTTTGAATCTGGAGATGTCTTTGGGTCTAAAATGAGTTTGTTGTAGACAGCATATTGATGGGTTTTGGTTTTTTATCCATTCTGATACCCTGTGTCTTTTGATTAGGGCATTTAGCCCATTTACATTCAGGATAACTATTGAAAGATGTGAATTTAGTGCCATTGTATTGCCTGTAAGGTGACTCTACTGCATATTGTCTCTGTTCCTTTCTGGTCTGTTACTTTTAGGCCCTCTCTTTGCTTAGAGGACCCCTTTCAGTGTTTCCTGTAGGGCTGGTTTGGTGTTTGCAAATTCTTTAAGTTTTGTTTGTCCTGGAAGCTTTTTATTTCTCCTTCTATTTTCAATATAGTATTGCTGAATATAGTATTTTGGGCTGCATATTTTTCTCATTTAGTGCTCTGAGTATATCATGCCAGTCCTTTCTGGCCTGCCAGGTCTTTGTAGACAGGTCTGCAGCCAATCTAATATTTCTTTTTTTTTTTTTAATTTATTTATTCGACAGAGAGAGATCACAAGTAGGCAGAGAGGCAGGCAGAGAGAGAGGAGGAAGCAGGCTCCCCGCCGAGCAGAGAGCCCGATGTGGGGCTCGATCCCAGGACCCAGGACCATGACCCGAGCCAAAGGCAGAGGCTTTAACCCACTGAGCCACCCAGGCGCCCCCAATCTAATATTTCTACTGTTGTAGATTACAGTCCTCACATCCCAAGCTGTTTTTAGGATTTTCTCTTTGTCTCTGAGACTTTTAAGTTTTATTATTAGATGATGGGGTATTGACTTATTTTTGTTGATTTTGAGGGGGGTTATCTGTGCCTCCTAGATTTTGATGCTTGTTTCTTTCCCCAAATTAACAAAGTTGTCTGCTATAATTTGCTCCAATATATCTTCTGCCCCTCTCTTTCTTCTTTTTCTGGGAACCCAATTATTCTAATATTGTTTCATCTTACAATATCACTTATCTCTTGAATTCTCCCCTCATGATCCAGTAGTCATTTATTTCTCTTTTTCTCAGCTCCTTGATTCTCTATCATTTGGTCTTCTATATCAGTAGTTCTCTCTTCTGCCTCATTTATCCTAGCAGTAAGAGCCTCCATCTTTAATTGCACCTCATTAATAACTTTTTTTATTCAACTTGGTTAGATTTTAGTTCCTTTATTTCTCCAGAAATGGATTCTCTAGTATTCCATGCTTTTTTCAAGCCCAGCTACCACCTTGATAATCATCATTCTGAACTCTAGTTCTGACATCTTACTAATGTCCATATTGATTAGGTCTAGCAGTCAGTACTTCTTCTTGTTCTTTTTTTTTTCTTTTTCTTTCTTTTTTTTTTTTTTGAGGTGAGTTTTTCCTGCCTTGTCATTTTGTCCAGAGAGGAATAGATGAATGAGAGAACAAAATGCTAAAATGGTAACAACAACCTCAGAAAAATATACACTAACCAAATCAGAAGAGACCTGAAACCAGGGGGAGAAGAAAGGAAAAAAATAAACATATATATATATATATATATATATATATATATATATATATTTAGGCTGGTGAATAGAACAGAGCCATACACTTGATTTTGGGTGTATTCTGGTATGTTAGAAGAAACTGCCTCCCAAAATTTAAAGAAAGAAAAACTTATATATATATACAAAAATAAGGGTAAACACGATGAAGGAATGTAATATGACTGTAAAGATGAAAATTTAAAAAGATTTTTAAAAAGGAATTGATAGGCGCCTGGGTGGCTCAGTGGGTTAAGCCTCTGCCTTCAGCTCAGGTCATGATTTCAGGATGCTGGGATCAAGTCCCACATCGGGCTCTCTGCTTGGCAGGGAGCCTGCTTCCCCCCCACCCCCACCTGCCTCTCTGCCTACCTGTGATCTCTCTCTGTCAAATAAATAAATAAAATCTTTTTTAAAAATAAAAATAAAAAGGAATTGATAAGGTAAGAAGTTGGTTGGGAAAAGAAAGGGGGAAAAGGGGAGAGAATGTGATCAGGCTGGAGACTAGAACAAAGGCATATGCTAGATTTAATGTATATTTTTTTCTGTTAGAAGAAACTGTATCCCAAAGATTTAAAGAAAGAAAGACTTTTATGTATACAAAAAAATAAGGTTAAATACAATGAAGGGATAGACTGACTATAAAAATGAGAATTAATAAAGATTTTTTTAAGTATTAATAAAATGTTCATTAAAATAGGAAACAGGAAAAATTCAAAAAAATAGAAAAAGAAAAAAATAATGAAAATTTTAAAAATTTAACTCTGAAAGACTAAAGAATCATGAGGGGGAAAGCCATGAATTCTATGTGCTATATTTTCCTAATTCTGTTTTGCAATCAGTAAAGTTACTCTTGGCTGGATGTTCTTGCTGATCTTCTGCAGGAGGGGCCTGTTGCAGTGATTCTGAAGTGTCTTTACCAGAAAGTGAATTGCACCCCCTTCGCCAGGAGCCAGGCTAAGTAATCTGTGTGGTTTCCATCTTGGGAGCTTTTGTTCACTGAACACTTTCTGTAGAGCTATGGAGGACGGGAATAAAAATGGCGGCCTCTCAATCTCCGGCCCCATAGGAGCTGAGAGCTTGGGCCCCCACTCCTCAGTGCGCCCTCAGAGAAAAGCCGTCAATCCCTCCTGTCTTCCTGGTGTCCAGCCACACTCTGGGCTCACCTGGCCTGTGACCGAGCATTTCTATCTCTGGAGCACGGCCCTGTTTGGAATCTCCAACCCAGCAGATTCTTGCCACGCACTCCCACACCCTCCTCCCAGGGGAAAAAGTTGGGGAGTCTCCGGGATCTGCCACTTGTGGGGTCCCTGCCCAAAGAGCAGTGGCCTGACTGCCTCAGATCGTGATTTATGGCAACCCCAAGCTGAGATCCTCCTCCCCACTCTGATACCTGGGACCTCTGCCGCACTCAGACACCCTTGGTTTTTCTGTGACCCCAAAGGTCCTGGGACCACACTGTACCAGCAAGTGTTCCACCCCCCCACCCCCCACCCTTGCTTAGCCACCGAAGCAACGTTCCTCTATAGAGCAGACTTTTAAAAGTTCTCATTTTGTGCTCTGCTACTTTCTCACTTGCCGGGTGCCAGCCCCTCCCCCCCGCAGTCTATTTTACCATCAATTTGGATTCACTTCTCTGCATGTCCTACCTTCGGGAAAGTGGTCGCTTTTCTGTTCCTAGAATTTCTGCTCTTCTTCTCTTCAATCTCTTGTTCAGTTTGTAGATGTTCAGAATGGCTTGATAACTGCCTAGCTGAATTCCTGAGACAGGACGAAATTTAGATCTCATACTCCTCCACCATCTTGCCTGATATAAATAAATGCTTTTTCAAGGCCAATTTTTCTCCCCATCTTCTGCCCCACCACTCTCCTCACCCATTCTATTCCGTTTCTCTTTCTTTTTGTCACAGGTGCCCTTAGGCACCTCACTGGTATCTCAGAATAGAAAATGGCCCATCATTGGGAACTTCCTTGAACTTTGGGGCTTTGTGCCACAGGACAATATTTCTATTCAGCCAAAACTGATTTGTCAGAACCACAATAAAAGAAAAGAGAAATTAAAATGCTTTTTGTATAAATGAAAAAAAAAAAAAACAAGGAAAAAAAAATGAAAAGTATGTATGTTATGCTACCTTCTATAAGAAAGAAGGTGAGGGGCACCTGGGTGGCTCAGTGGGTTAAAGCCTCTGCCTTCGGCTCAGGTCATGATCCCAGGGTCCTGGGATCAAGCCCCCTCAGGCTCTCTGCTCAGCAGGGAATCTGCTTCCCCCTCTCTCTCTCTGCCTGCCTCCCTGTCTACTTGTGATGTCTGTCAAATAAACAAATAAAATCTTTAATAAAAAAAAAAAGAAAGAAAAGGTGAAATAAAAAAATGCATCATACATCAAGTGAATCTCATTACAACTGGGGGCAAAAATATGGACATATTTATGCAAAAGGAAATGCAGGGAAAATAAACTGGAAACCTAAAGGGAAAAGATGAGAAAGAGTGGGAAAGATAGAGGAAACAATGGAACAAAGCTGATCAAATTTTTATCATTTTTCATAGAATTTTGACTTTTGAACCATGTAAATGTTTTCATTTTCAAAATACAAAGTTAAATCCAAAGGTTGAATTAATTCTAAACTTAACAGAAACAGAAACAAACCAGCATAAGTATGATCACATCAATAGCATGACCACTTGAAAGAAGAAAAATAATGATTCCAAGTAATCTTTGAAGGCCAAACTAATTTTCCATCATCAGGTGGTGTTCTAAGGATAATAAGAACTCCTGGAAAACCTTGAATGCAACTCAGTAAGTTTGTTGTTGGCTGTGGTATTGATCTGATAATTCTGAAAATAATTTTCCAAATAAATAGATATATTGATGTTGGGAACCAGTTTTCTCCACTGTGGGAGATTTTTGTTTAAGATATGGAACAGGGGAAGAAGAAGCAAACCCTATGGCATTGGATTAAGGAATTAGTGGGAGCACTACAAATTCATGGTTTTAAAAAGTATGTATTTCCTAGCTTCATCCGTTGAAAGATCCTAGAAGCAATGACTCTTCAGTAGCAAAGAATATGCTTTGTATCCTGATTTCAGCATCTAAATACCAAAGTCTAACAGAAAGAAGCAGGGTCACATAGAAAAAATATGGCTGATTCCAGGGCTAGGTCAGAGAAAATACAATGTGACTTGGGACATACTCTTTTTTAAGAACTAACAGCATGCTCAAAGACTGATAGGAAACCTAAAAGAACACGGCAACCAGCAAAAATAAACAACTGAAAAGAATTATAACATGTTGAACTTCTTAAAAGTCCGTGAGTCTATACCCGTCCTTAAAAAGAGAGAAAAGAAAAAGGATGCCAATAAATGCATGTGGAAGGAGTGATCTGCAGCCAAGAATACTCTATCCAGCAATGCTATCATTCAGAATAGAAGGAGAGATGAAGAGTTTCCCAGACAAACAAAAACTAAAGAAGCACATGACTACTAGCCCAGCCCTTCAAGACATCTTAAAGGAGATTCTTTAAGTGCAAAAGAGAGACCAAATGTGACAGACAAGAAAGATCAGAGAAAATCTCCTGAAATACATATGTATCAATAATTACTTTGAATGTAAATGGACTAAAAGCTCCAATAAAAAGACTTAGGGTGTCAGAATGAATTAAAAAAAAAAATCACGGGGCGCCTGGGTGGCTCAGTGGGTTAAAGCCTCTGCCTTCGGCTCAGGTCATGATCCCAGGGTCCTGGGATCGAGCCCCACATCGGGCTCTCTGCTCAGCAGGGAGCGTGCTTTCCTGCCTGCCTCTCTGCCTGCCTGTGATCTCTGTCTGTCAAATAAATAGATAAAATCTTAAAAAAAAAAAGATCTATCTATATGCTGCCTACAAGAGATTCATTTTAGACCTAAAAACACCTACAGACTGAAAACAAGGGGGTGGAGAAATATTTATCACACAAATGGCTGTCAAAATAAAGAGTAGCAATACTTATGTTGGGCAAACTAGACGTTTTTGTTCTTGTATTGTTTTTCTCCTGCTTCGGTATCAGATTAGTACTGTCAGTACCTAATTAGTACTGGCCTTCTAGAACGATTTTGGATGTGTTCCCTCTATTCCATTACTTGTAATATTTTCACAAAGATTGTCATTAATCGTTTGTTTAAATGTTGGGTAGAATTCACCAATGAAACTATGTGACCCTGGGCTTTTCTGTGCTGGAAGGTTTTTCATTCCTAATTCAACTTTTTCTTTAAGATTTTATTTATTTATTCATGAGGGACAGAGAGAGAAAGAGGCAGAGGCAGAGGGAGAAGCAGGCTACCCAAAGGGCAAGGAGCCCAATGCGGAACCCAATCCGAGGACCCCAGAGCAGAAGGCAGATGCTTAACCCATCTGAGCCATCCATGCACCCATGCTTCAACTTCCATGCTTGTTATCATTTAAGATTTCCTACTTCTTGGATTCAAGATTCATGATTCAATCATGGTGACTTGTGAGTTTTTAGGAATTATCTGGTTTTTTTCTAAAGTTACCTGATTTGTTAGTATGTAATTATCAACATTATGTATTTCTGTGGTTATCTATTGTACTGTTTTCTCTTCCGTTTCTCATTTTGGTTTTTGAGCCCTTTTTTTTTCTTAGTTAATGTAATTAAAACATTGTCAATTTTATCTTTGAAAAAAACTGGTCATTACTTTCAATGTTATGTTATTGTCTATCTGGCCCCTATTTCATTTATTTCTGATTTTTCTTTGTTATTTTCTTTCTCTACTAGATATCAGCTGAGTTTCTTCTTTTTCTAGTTCCTCGTGGAATAATGTTATCTCCTTGAACTTTTTTTTATATTTTATTTTTTTAATATTTTATTTATTTATTTGACAGAGAGAGAAAGCACAAGCAGGCAGAGTGGCGGCAGAGGGAGTAAGAGAAGCAGGCTCCCAGCTGAGCAAGGAGTCCAAGACGGGACTCAATCCCAGGACCCCGAGATCATGACCCAAGCCCACGGCAGCCGCTTAACTGACTGAGCCAACCAAGCGTCCCTGAACTTTTTTAATATAAGCGTTTATAGCATAAATTTCAATATAAGCATTTTAACATAAACAAACATCTGCTTTTGTTGCATCCCATAGGTTTTAGAATATTGTGCTTTCTTTTTCTTTTGTTTTGAGACATATTTTGATTTGTTGTTTGATTTCTTACTTGGCCCATTGCTTGTGCAGTAGAGTGTTGTTTAATTTTTATCTGTTAAATACTTAATATTTATAGGTTTTCCTACTTTGTGTTATTAATCTTTTGTTTTTCTTTATTTTTTTAATTTATTATTTTTTTATTTCTTTTCAGCATAACAGAATTCATTGTTTTTGCACCACACCCAGTGCTCCATGCAATACGTGCTCTCCCTATCACCCACCACCTGGCTCCCACAACCTCCCGCCCTCCGCCCCTTCAAAACGCTCAGATTGTTTTTCAGAGTCCATAGTCTTTCATGGTTCACCTCCCCTTCCAATTTCCCTCAACTCCCATCTCCTCTCCATCTCCCTATGTCCTCCATGTTCTTTGTTATGCTCCCCAAATAAGTGAAACCATATGATAATTGACTCTCTCTCTGCTAGACTTATTTCACTCAACATAATCTCTTCCAGTCCCATCCATGTTGCTACAAAAGTTGGGTATTCATCCTTTCTGATGGAGGCATAACACTCCATCGTGTATATGGACCACATCTTCCTTATCCATTTGTCCGTTGAAGGACATCTTGGTTCTTTCCACAGTTTGGCGACCGTGGCCATTGCTGCTATAAACATTGGGGTACAGATGGCCCTTCTTTTCACTACATCTCTATCTTTGGGATAAATACCCAGTAGTGCAATTGCAGGGTCATAGGGAAGCTCTATTTTTAATTTCTTAAGGAATCTCCACACTGTTCTCCAAAGTGGCTGCACCAACTTGCATTCCCACCAACAGTGTAAGAGGGTTCCCCTTCCAACACACGTTGTTTCCTGTCTTGCTAATTTTGGCCATTCTAGCTGGTGTAAGGTGGTATCTCAATGTGGTTTTGATTTGAATCTCCCTGATGGCTAGTGATGATGAACATTTTTTCATGCGTCTGATAGCCATTTGTATGTCTTCATTGGAGAAGTGTCTATTCAGATCTTCTAATCTTTTGTTTTTCACCACTGCAGGTGGAAAAGATATTTGGAATAATTTCAGTCTTCATAAATTTGTAATATTTATTATATCTCTTTCTTTTTTTTCTTTTAAATCATTGAAAACTTTTTTCTGTTTTTATTTTATTTTTTATTAACATATAATGTATTATTAGCCCCAGCGGTACAGGTCCCTGAATTGTCAGGCTCACACACTTCACAGTACTCACCATAGCACATAGCCTCCCCAATGTCCTTAACCCAACCACCCTCTCCCTATCCCCCTCCCCCTGGCAATCCTCAGTTTGTTTTGTGAGATTAAGTGTCTCCTGGTTTTTCTCCCTCCCTATCCCACCTTGTTTCATTTTTTCCTTCCCTACCCACCAAACCCCACTTTGCCTCTCAAATTCCTCAAATCAGGGAGATCATACGATAATAATCTTTCTCTGATTGACTAATTTCACTGAACATAATACCCTCTAGTTCGATCCACGTCGTTGCAAATGGCAAGATTTCATTTCTTTTGATGACTGCATAGTATTCCATTGTATATATATACCACATCTTATTATATATCTTTCTATGTGTTCTAACAGGAAATTCTTCTGTGTGTACTTGAAGAAATGTGCATTTCATTTTTCTTGAGTGGAATTTTTTAAAATATTTTACTTATTTATTTGACAGAGAGAGAGCAAGAAAGCAGAAGTGGGAGGATGCAGCAGAGGGAGAGGGAGAAGCAGGTTCCCTACTGAGCAGGGAACCTGATGTGGGGCTCGATCCACCGGCCTAGGATCGGGATGAGGATCTGAGCCGAAGGCAGAAGCTTAACCAACTGAGCCACCCAGGTGCCCCTGAAAATGTTTTATATATATATCTTTAAAACCATGTATTCTGGGGGCACCTGGGTGGCTCAGTGGCTTAAAGTTTCTGCCTTTGGCTCAGGTCATAATCTCAGGGTCCTGGGATCAAGCCCCACATCAGGCTCTCTGCTTAGCAGGGAGACTGCTTCCCCCTCTCTCTCTGCCTGCTCTGCCTACTTGTGATCACTATCTGTCAAATAAATAAATACAATCTTTTTTAAAATCTTTAATAAAAAAAACACATGTATTCTGAAGTATGCTTCCAGTAAAATGTTCTTATTGAAAAGAAAATTGGGGGCTCCCTGCTCAGTGGGGAGTCTGCTTCTCCCTCTCCCTCTGTTGCTCCCCCTGCTTGTTCTCTCTGTAAAATAAAATCTTCTCTTAAATTTTTAAAAATTAATTGATTAATAATAGGGGCACATGGGTGGCTCAGTGGGTTAAGCCTCTGCCTCCAGCTCAGGTCATGTCGGGGTCCTGGGATAGAGCCCAGCATCAGGCTCTCTGCTTAGCAGGGAGCCTGCTTCCTCTTCCCTCTCTGTCTGCCTCTCTGCCTACTTGTGATCTCTCTCTGTCAAATAAATAAAACCATTTTTTTAAAAAAATAAAAATAATAACTTTAACTGAGGGTCTGTGTTTAAAATAAAGCATATCAGAGGGAAAGTGGGAAAGAATGGGTGAAATAGGTAAAGGGGATTAAAAGTACATTTATCATGATGAGCACTGAATAATGTATAGAATTACTGAATCACTATATTATACACCTGAAAGTAATAAAACACTGTATGTTAACTATACTGGAATTGAAGTAAAAAAACTTTAAAAAAGGAAAAGAAAATACTAGACACCAATAAATAAATAAATAAATGAACTAAAATCCATGAGTCTATACCCGTCCTTAAAAAGAGAGGAAAAGAAAAAGAAAGGATGCCAACCAATGCTTGTGGTAGGAATGATAGAAATAGAAAACCATCATTTTAGAACCACTGTAGGAATAATAGATTCAGGCAAGAATCATCAAAGTGTGCTTAAATCACTGAGTGAAAAATTGGGGCATAAAGGAATATTTATACAGTCTGAAAGTATTGCTTCACAGAATATATATGAATTACAAATAAAAATACAATGAACCTGGCAGTTAGCACTCTAAGTAATCAAACTTAATACCAAACTTAATAATGGGACAATCTGACAGCAGTTGCCTCTTCATACGACACACTGAGGGAGGGTACAAGTTACTTCTGTGGTATTCCTGTCAAAACTTTATGACCTGAGTCTAACCTTGAGGAAACATCAAGTAAACCCAAACCAAAGAACATTCTATAAAACGCCTGGCCTGAAATCCAAAAATTTCAATGTCATAAAAGCCTAAAAAAAGCTGGAGAGCTGCTCTTGATTAAAGGAAACAAAAGAGACAGATAACTAACTCCAATGTGTGTGATCCTTGATTATCTCTTGGGTGATTATAAAATTCTAATAAAAGATATTATTGAGATAATTGGGGATATTTGAATAAAGTCTCATGCTAGGGGATAATATTAAAATATTAGATGATAGAATTGTATCAATTTTAAATTTCCCAAGTGTTATATCTCTATTTCAGCTACACTAGAGAATGCTCTTGTTTTTATAAGATACAGGCTGAAGTATTAGGAATAAAAAAAATTACAATATCTGGGGTGCCTGGGTGGCTCAGTGGGTTAAAGCCTCTGCCTTTCGCTCAGGTCATGATCCCAGAGTCCTGGGATCGAGCCCCGCATCGGGCTCTCTGCTTGGCAGGGAGCCTGCTTCCTCCTCTCTCTCTCTGCCTGCCTCTCTCCCTACTTGTGATCTCTATCTGTCAAATAAATAAATAAAATCTTTTAAAAAAAATTACAATATCTACAACTATCTCTGAAATCGTTCGACATGATCTCATCCATAAATATGTTGTGTGTATCTCAAAAATATAAAAGCACCTTAAAAAATAACAATATGACATGCAGTTTTTAAAGCTTCCCTGGAGGGGCACCTGGGTGGCTCAGTGGGTTGGGCCTCTGCCTTCAGCTCAGGTCATGGTCTCAGGGTCCTGGAGTCAAGCCCCGAATCGGAATCTCTGCTCAGCGAGGAGCCTGCTTCCCTCTCTCTCTCTCTCTGCCTGCCTCTGCCTCTCTGCCTACTTGTGATCTCTGTCAAATAAATGAGTAAAATCTTTTAAAAAAAAGTTAAAAATAAAAGAATAAATAAACTTCCCTGGTAATTCTATTGTCCAACTATACATCAATACTATAAAAATGATAAGCAAAACTAATCTCAGAAGTCAAATCTGATAATTTGGTCATGACAGCTTAGAGCACTGTGTTAACAACAAAAAAAAGAAACAAAACAAAAAATCCTGATATCTGCTTAGGCTCAACCAAAGAGAATGCTAAGATTGATTGGCTAGGTCTGTCTTGATATTCAGAAGGTCCCTATATATTATCTGGGTCACACTATAAACATGAAACAGGGTTGACACAAAAGAGCAAGCTACAGTCTAGAAGATGAAAAGGAGATTCCAGCATCACTAGTGGAGTTCTGAATCTATCTTAGATAACTGACTTCCCCAGTCTTGAAGAAATCAGGACCAGACTTATTTTCCTAGTTACTATGACTAACATTATAATGAAACAAAAGTCAGGTGTGGTGGGGGGAGGGGTGCATGTATATGCATTAAGCTTTGAAGAACTCTTTGATCGTAACAAACACCACTCATGTGGGTAGGAAAGAACTATAGAGAGGAGCTCTTTAGAGTAACAGCCATTTTTTCTTAAATGTATGAGTAGATGGGGACTATCAGCAGAAATGAAAACGATAAGAAAGAGTCAAATGGAAGTGCTAGAAATAAAAAACACAATACCAGAAATGTAGAATTATTTAGATAGACTTATTACAGCTGAGGGGGAAAAAAAAACTCAGTAAAACTTGAAGATAGGTCAAGAAATTATACAAACTGAAACACAAAGAGAAAAAAGTGAATAAAAAACTGGGCATCCAAAAACTGTTCCACAATATCAAATGGCCCAATATATGAATAATTGGAGTCATAGGAAAAAAGGAAGGGAGGGAGGAAAAATAGGGCAGAAGAAATATTTGAATAGATAATGACCAAGAAATTTTCCAAAATTATGAACAACATCAAGCCATAGAACCAGAGGTTTACAGAATCCCAGACAGGATAAATTAAACACACACACACACACACACACACACACACACACACACACCCTTAGTCTAACTGCTGAAAACCAAAAATAAAGAGAAAATCTTGAAGAGATCCAGGATCCAGGAAAAAGTAAATAAATAAACTATGAACAAAGAAACAAAGATAAGAATTACAGTAGTCAGAAACGATGCAAGCCAGAAGACAAGAAAGTAGCATCTTCAAAGTACCAGAGAATTAAACTAATATACAAGACTTCTTTACCCAGGGAAAATACCATTCAAACTTGAAGGTTAAACAAAAACTTCTTCAGAAAAACTAAAGCTGAAATAATTCATTGCCAGAATAGCTACAACTCAAGAAATGTTAGAGGAAGTTCTTCAGGCAAAAGGACTGTGACATCAGACAAAAACGTGAATCTTCACAAATAATGTTGCCATGTAAGTAATTGCTAAATTATGAATTATAATTTATTAGTTAAAAGAAGTTAGGTTTCCACAACTGCTGTATGTAGTAGTCAGAAGAACTCAAATGAAGACATTATAATCTAAAATAAACAGAAAGATAAGATAAGCTAACTAATGTGTTTTGCCATGTCCTAGTCCCTTTAGAGGAAAACTGCCAAGTCTCTACTAGTGAGTAAGACTTAAGTACAGTGACCGTGTTTATGTAATGAGTCGGGAGACTCCACTGGTCTCTCTATTCCCAGCTCCATGCGTGCCCACAAATCACACAGCTGATTGGACCAGGACTGTGCACCTTACTTGATTACAGGAATCCATAAGCTGGAAAACAGCCCCTGCATATATAAGAATTCTATATAGTCATGTTTATGGGTAATTTGTTAGGGCTACCAGATCTACTCAAGAATACGAGCTAGAAAACAGGGAATATAATTGAACAAAAAGGAAGGTAATGGTGAAAGATCTGTAAGGAGAAGGAAGTAATCACAGTTGTTAGGCAACAGAAGACATGAGTTTAAACAGAATTGATGAGACAGGCAGGAAAAATAATTTACAGAACTGAGGGGAAAATTTGTGGCAGAAACTACAAAAGAGGGATAGAGAAAAGCTAAATCACCATGATAGCAAATGATCCCTGAGTTTTAAGTTCCTGGGGTCAATAAAGTGACCCCAGACTGTGCGGGAAACCAGACTCCCAGATCACAACCTCACTTCCCATGAAGCCTATTACAATGAGGATTGTTATTGTTCCAGTAAACTCAGTAGGACTTACTTCAGATCTTCATACTTTTTTCTCTTTTGTCAACTGCTGGACTTTCTGACCCACTGTGCCACCCAGTCCTGAAGTAGGAATCCTAATTTGTGTGAAACACAATGTGACTTAGTATATTAGTTTCCTAGGACTACTGTGACAAATTACCACAAACTCATTGGCTAAAACCACAGAAATTTTTCCTCTCACAGTTCTGGAGGACAGAAATTCAGAACAAAGGTATTGGTAGGGCTGGTTTCTTCTGAAGGCTCTGGGAGAGAATCCATTCCAGCCCTCTCCGTCATCCAGTGGCTGCCCACTGTCTTGGGTATTCCTTGGATTAGAGAGGCATCACTCCAATCTCTGCCTCCATTTCTTCTGTGTGTCCTCCCACCTTCCTTTCTCTTCTAAAGACACTTATCACTGGATTAAGGCCCATGCTAGTACAGGACGATCTCATCTCAGGATCCTTAAGTTAATTATTTTCCCAATAAGGTCACATTCACAGATTCTGCAGCTCTACTGAGTAAGTATTTTGCGTGTAGGGGGGAGAGGGTGGATGGAAGAGGAGGCATCATTCACCCATGACACCTAACTATGAATTGAAAAAGAGGTTTTAGTCCCTGCTCCACAATTAACTTACTTGCTGTGTGTGACCTTTGGCATATTGGTTAACTTCCCTGAATCTTAATTCACTCATCTGAAAATGAGAATACCTGCCCAGCCTTTTTTCCTATGAAGTAGTGTGTATCTAGTACACGTAACATAAATGCTAAATGAATAAATGAATAAATGAGTGATTGAATAAATGAATTCACCCAGAGGTGCTTGGTTTGCTATTATGAAATGAATTTCTGGCACTCAGGAGAGAGGTTAGGGCTGCATACTCAGCTCAGAAGTCTTCAGCATCAACGGGAACAAGGGAGACCACCTAGAGAGAAAAAAAAAACAGAAAAAAGGTGAAGAAACATTCCTATGAACCTTACCAGTTAAGAATCAGACAAAAAGATACACCTGAAACTAATGCAATAAGGTCAACTATACTTCAACTACCAAAAAAAAAAAAAAAAAAAAAACTGGACAAGAAGCAGATAATTCAAGAAAAGGTAAAGTAAGAGCAAAGAAACCAGAAAGTAAAGAATTAACCAACCTACCCAGGGATGTAGAAGAGTGACCGGGAAGGGACCTTGTGGTTTGTAAGGAGATGTTGAAAGGACAGAGGGCTGTTTAATAAGCAGGAAATAAATCTTGTGAAACACACATACCATCACTAGGAGCACCAATCATTTCACTAAGATTTTTTCCTCAATTAAAATTCCACCCTAAATCAAAGGAATTCTGGTCAGAACTACTAAGAACAAACACCTTTTTTTCAAGTTGTATTTTTTTTTAAGATTTTATTTATTTATTTGACACAGAGAGAGAGATCACAAGCAGGCAGAGCAGCAGGCAGAGAGAGGGGGGAAAGCAGGCTCCTCACCAAGCAGAGAGCCCAATGCGGGGCTTGATCCCAGAACCGTGAGATCATGACCTGAGCTGAAGGCAGAGGTTTAACCCAATGAGCCACCCAGATGCCTCTCAACTTGTATTTTGTCTTGATTGTGTAGTAAGCAAGCACAACTGGGATGCCAAAAAAAAAAAAAAAAAAGAGGAGGAGCCCTGCTCCCTCATGTCTAATACCAACAACCTATTGTCCCCAGTCTCTCCCCTCTTTCATTTCTCCAAAAGAGGGGCCAATCTCAGCATATGCCAGCCCCACTGACCTTTTACAATTTCCCTCTCTGAATAGCTACACACCTATAAACCTGTCCCCAAAGGCCACCCACGCTGGCTATTCCCCAGGCAGTAGGCACCCCTTGTTTCAAGAAATGTGATTGATTCATGGAAGCAACACAGTTGGAGATAACCTTCTCATAAGCCATTGAATGAGTCAATTACAAAATTGCTATGTGTACTAAGTAAAGTCACAAAATGGCAGGCTTCATAACATATAAAACACATCTTTGCTGACTATAGCCCCTGTGCATTCACTACCTCAAAGCCTACAAAATTAACACAAGGTACCAGCATCAACTTTTTCTGGTAAGTTTGCGGTGAGTTAGGTCAGCCAATATGTAATGAACAAGCTCTTGAACCCAGGTCCTCTGACTTCAAGACTCATGCTCTTTTCTGTGACTTCATTCTGGAAAGCTGAATTCTATGTGGGAAAGGCAAAACTAACAGACACAAAATCAAAAGCCAAGCTGTGTGGTGGGTTTATAAGTTCAGGACAAGAAATAGATCCTCATGAGTTCTAAGATGTATAGGATTAACTCTATCCCAGCGTCATGGGTGAGTCCTGATTAGCTTAATGCAATCAACATTGCTGTTCCCTAGGCCACAAAGACTGCTCTGAGGATGGGTCCAGAACACAATCAGAGATATTTTTTTTTCTTTAAATAAGAACTAAGAAAAAGATTCTTATATTTCTGTCTGAAGTTGACGTGAGAATCGTGTAGCCCGAGGGTTGGCTGGCAGGCATCTTTGGATAATGAGGAAGAGCCTATATGAGAGCAGAGGAGGTGGAGCAAAGAAATGGTGGAAGGGAAATGGGGTCCAGCTCTTAGCACTTAAGCCACCAATGAAGGCTCATTCCGAGCCTGTCCTACCCCTGGACTCTGACTGAAGTTGCTGCTTAAATTCCTATTTCTACATAAGCCAGTTTGGTCTTGTCTTCTTTCACTTGCAACTGAAAAACTGCTGATGCGCAAGGCTAGAGTGGTCCTCACAATAAGAGGGAAGAAAGGGAGCTTTTGCAGTAATCCAGCACTCCACAAAGTACCATTCAAAGACGTGGCAAGAGAGATCTGGGAGGCTACTGAAGCGACTAGTCAAGGGGACAAGGGTGGCATTGGGACGTTAAGGGAGGGCTGCCTCTGAGCTTCAACATGAAAGAAAAGGTGCCCACAAGAATGGTTTCTGTCCTGACCCCGTCTTTGATTAATACTATGGGCCACTCCTCAGGGATAACCAAGACCCCCAACCCATCCCCAGAGAAATGATGCAACCAGTCACTTGAGAGTAACGGGATCTGCCATGAAAGATTCAGGAAAAGACAAGGAAGGAAAAGTTGCTTGAGAAGGTCCCAGGAGTAAAAACAGGGCGCTTAAAAAAAAGGAGCAGGGGAGGGGGAGAGTTTGTCAAAAAAGAAAAGAAGATTGCTGAAAAAAAACATGGAGAGAAACCTAGAGGGTAAGAGGACAACATAAGGTGTTGCTAAGGGAGGGCCCCAGGGCCAAACAGATACCAGTCTCAAAACCCATGCATCACTTACTAGCTCTCTTAATTTACCCGTATCCCTTTCCTGTCTATAAATGAGCACGAAAGTTCCCCCTTTAGATGACTGTGATGCATATATATATATATATATATATATATATATATATATATATATATACAGGAAAGCCGGTAGCAGAGGGTCTGGCAGGAGTAGATGTTCATTACTTGTGGCTATCCCCTAAAAATAAGACAATGAATGCAGGAAGACAGGAGAGGAAGAAAGAACACTGCTTTACTTAGAGACGGACCATCTTCAGTACCACGCAGCAAGTATTCCCTTTATAGAAGCAGCACTAAGGGAAATTTAAAAAGACGACCACACTAAAAAAAAAATAATAATAATAATAATAAATAAATAAATAAAGGCTTTTGAGAAATGGGAATGTTTACTTAATGTCCTCTGTGTTGTAATGTTCTCTGATAGAGCCCCTTAGTAAATATTGAATCAGGCTAACACTAGTTGAAAATCTTCAGCATACAAGAGAGAAAAATCACTTAGAGCAAAATATTAAAAGTCAAACAAGCAAACAAGCAGATTAAAGTGTAATATCGCCAGAGCTTGATTTCAGCTGGCAGAGTGTGGCCCTGCTTCACGCCCAGTCTGGACCGGCTGGTTGGGTCCTTAACGCACAGCCCAGGAACTGGAATGAGATGGAGGTGAAAACCGATAATGCTTCTTTTCAACCTTGAAATCCTCACCACGCGAGACCCACCCAGCAACTGGGCTGGGGGAAGGGCGAGTTGGGGGCGGCAAATCTGAAAAACAAAGAGAAATGAAATGGAAAGCCTCTGAGACCTAGAAGGGACGGGTGGGAATCCCATGTGGAGGTAGCACCTGGTACGCGTTACTAATTAATAACCAGAGACTCTCACATTTATAAGGCGCTTTACAGATACTAAGTCACTTCTATAAGGCGCTCCGCGGGTGGTAGCAATAAGTAACAACCTACGCCTACATTATCTCCTCTAATCTTACCAACGTCCGCGAAGTGCGTCTTGTCATCACCATTTGACAAGGAAACTGTGGCTCCTCGGTCACAAGACAGAGACCCGACGTTGCGCGGAGCGACGGCCGAGACACTTGCCAGCAGCCACCGCCTCCCCGGCCCCCGGAGGACCGCTAGGCGGGCGGGGCGCCCAGGTGGCTGCACACCCACAAGGGGGCGGGGTCAGCTGGCCTCTCCCTCCCGGAGTCACCGCAGTCCACACACCGCTCCACCTGCCAGAGAACCCGCTTTGGTGCCCGCACCCCAGGCCACCCGCTGTCGCCCCAGCCTCGCCGCGCGCCCCCGCGCAGCCAGCCCGCCGTCCGCCCGGAGCCCTCCCCGCCGCCGCGCTGCACGCCCAGAGTGCACCCACTGTCCTCACGGGGACAGGGGGCCCCGCCACCGTCATGCTGCCCGCCATCTACACGGCACTGGCGGGGCTGCTGCTCCTGCCGCTGCTGCTGAACCTCTGCTGCCCCTACTTGTTCCAGGACATGGGTTTCTTCCTGCGGCTGGCCCGCGTGGCCCATCGGGTGCGTAGCTACCGGCATAGTCAGCCGTTGCGCACGCTCCTGCACGTCTTTCTGGAGAAAGCGCGCCGGGTCCCGCACAAGCCCCTCCTGCATTACCGCGATGAGACGCTCACCTACGCGCAGGTGGACGGGCGCAGCAACCAAGTGGCGCGGGCGCTGCGGGACCACCTCGGCCTGCGCCAGGGAGACTGCGTGGCTGTCTTCATGGGCAACGAACCAGCCTACGTGTGGCTGTGGCTGGGGCTGGTCAAACTGGGCTGTGCCATGGCGTGCCTCAACTACAACATCCGCGCGAAGTCCCTGTTGCACTGCTTCCAGTGCTGCGGCGCGAAGGTGCTACTGGCCTCGCCAGGTGAGCCCCGGGGAGCGCCGGCCCTGGCAATGGGCTCCTTCACGCCGTGACAAACGTCGCTGCATGGTGTAGAGTAGAGCTTTGGAAAGGGAAGTTCAGATACCACCTGGAAGTGTAGAGGAAGGGAATGGCAACCCTTCCTCATGCTAATGATCTTTAGAGCAACCTGTTGTGGAAGCGCTGCCAGGCACTGTATTAAGCACTAAGTGTTTCTTTAATCGTATCAACAGATAGGGTTTACAACACCGGCTTTGTGGATGAAACCTGAGAGGTGACGCCTTGTGCCCCAGATCACAGAGCTGTGGGGAGAGGGGTTAACCACAGCTATCTATCTCCAGAGTCCAAGCTCTTAACCAATATTGACAATCTTTGCGTTAAAATGCAGAGTCTTGAATGTGAATTCCAGAGGATCCAGAATGTTCTCATCTCTGCTGTTTGATTGGCTATGTGACCATGAGAAAGTCACTTTCCCTCCCTGTCCTTTGGTTTCCTCCTCTAATACAGGGTCTTCATGGGCACTTCCAGCTCTCAAATGGGGTTAGCCTTTATAGATTCTCACTGCAGAGAGAAGTTTACCTGACCTGCCCCCCAAGAAGATTTTAGGGATCTGCTGCTGTGCCCTTATCAGCCCCCATTACATCTGTAGCCAAAGTGACTTCTGGTTCACGAGTTACCTCTTGCTATGCTTACGCAAAGACTCCTGGGTCCAGGAGTTACCAGGCCAGGAAGAAACAAAGTCTGTTACCGACAGGACTGTTGGCTTTCCTTCCTAGATAGGGAATAAGGACTATGAGTTGCTTCTCACTCTGTCAGTAAGGGGAGGCCCAACCAGATATGAGCTGAAAGACATGAAGAAATAGGGAGCTAGGAAGCTTCACCTTTCTGAAATACCTTTCTGTGCCAAGGCCTATGCTGAGCGCTTTTATTACCCTGAGAGGTAACATGTCATTACCCTATGTCAGACAGTTGAGAAAACTGAAACTTAAAGTTCCAGCCCAGGCCCATCCAACTTTAAAGCCTATGAATTGCCCCATATTGTGCTGACTTCTTCTACATAGAGGTTGGGCTAGAGCTGGAATGGATTAAGCATCCTCTGCTCTTCCCCTACATTTCACAACTAAGGAAACTGAGGCAAGCTAAGCATCTGGTGTAGGGTCACAGAAAGATGTCAGCTCCCTTGTGGGAAACCAAGACACTTACCCACCTGTTTCATGTGGTATAAAATAATCTAAAAAAATGAAAGCTTTGTATAAATGTTTAAAAACAGGGTCAACTTAACGACAGCCAAGTTACGAAAAGGGGATGGTCCCTTCAAGAAAATTCCCAGCAATTTCTAGTTGCCTGAGCAAAGAGATAACTTAACCTCTTAGTAATTGGAAGACTCTTAAACCTATTACTTTACCTTTTGGTTCCAAAGAAAGTTATTATCACAGTGATCTTTTTACCACTGGGCCGGGGACACTTAAATACCCTTTACCTGCATAGTACTTCAGTCTCCCTGTGAGGGACTGTCAGGAACTGCAGAGATTGGTTCTGGTGAACAAACAAAGGCCCTAAAGGGTGATATGGATTGCCCAGAGTCACATAGTGGGTTAGCAACAGAGAGCTAACCCGTGGGACGGAACCCACAGGTTTTGTCTTATTTTGTTTTGTTCACTTCCAAGGCACTTACTCTACTACACCACCTGGACATCCGTACATAAAAGTGAGACTTATTTTGGAAATTTTGGCGTGGCGACTGTCATTCAACAGGGTTCGATTCTGTACTTTGAACTTCAGTCTTAGGGCTTGTGGAGTAGTAAGAGCTCTTGAATTCCCACTAGCTGTCAGATTCTGATGTCTAGGCAAAAGACCAGCACCGTGGCATTTATCACGAAGACTGATCCTGTTGTCATGAATTTTGGCGAATTTTGATAAAGCTTAACAGGGCTCAACCCTGTCAGGAATATCAGTACCCAATTATTGCTTTGGAATTTACTCTACAGAAGCACCCATCACTCAGAAAATATGGCATTCTCTCTGTAGGACATTTCAGGTCCTTCTCCATAGAAGGGTATGATGGAAGTAATTACATGGGAACATTGCCTTCAGCTATATCCCATATTGATTTTGTCATTGATAGAAAACAGTTTTTTGGGCTGATAGTTTTTCAAGCAACTTCCCAAACAGAATATGGGTGAGATAGGAAAACATGCTGGAGGACCCCCAAAATAGTACATTTTCTCTGTTGCCATTTATGCTAACATTCAGATCATCACTAAATTAGTTCTTCTACTGAAAGGCTATCCTAGCTCTCCTTCATCAGCTCACAGTCCAGGCCTACACTGCATGGCTTAGCATAACTGTGAAAGGCTCCCTTAGGTAGTACTCTTTCACAGGCTTTAATAAACTTAAAGATACTATCTAAGACTGAGATCCAGAGATCTGTAAAATATTCCAGGTTACTTTTGACCTGGTTTTGCAAAGTTGCAAAAAATAAAACTGGACCTCCTTTGAGCAATGGGATGAAGGAAAATGCCTTCAATAACTTTCAAAAGCATTGCGTCATTATAATGGTGGAGCATTTCGTTATAAAACTAGAGTCAGGACCAAGGAGAAGTCTTGATAGACAAACTAGAGGTCAGGTTGAGAAAAGCAGATGGACCAACAACTTAATTTGATAGCAAGAAACATTACGGAGTCCTTGTACAATTACCTTGTACAAGGTACAAGCTAATTGCCATGATAGGTTAGGGAGAAAAGAAAAGGAGTTTGTTCAAGGATCTTATAGTCCAGAAAAAGAACTCAGCCATATACACAAATGACTATGACATCCAGGAGGATGTAAAAAGTATGTTAAGTCTGCTGAGAGAGATACAAAATGCTGGGGTCGGGGTGGGGGCTAGTGAACAGAGGGTGAACGCTTCTGGGGACGTTAACAACTGAGCTTGGCAAGTGCAGTTGGGGACAGGGCATCCAGGCAAGAGAAGTCCAGAAGCAGTTTTCATCAGGTTCATAACACAAATGCGTCATTAGAGTTTTACTGTGTGAGGACAACAGCAGGCTGGACTTAAATAATGGTAATTTTTAAAAGCTGTTTACAGAAGGTACTCCACTGTAGAGAAAATAAGGACTCAGAGAATTCAAAGAATGGCCAACAGCAGTGGCCTCACTTCCATGGAGGGAGATAATTTTCCAATGCCAACTTTAGTCAAGGGTCAAGACATACAGATACTCATCTCCATTCCTCTCTCTGGGCTGCTCAAGGAATAACTTAGATGCCTTGCCTCAGTGCACTTTGTCTCAAAGGCTTAGAATTCTTTCCTGTATCTTTGAGGAAGGCCCTAGTAATACCTAGCACGTCGTAGTCACTCAACAAATGTTTGTCAGATTAATGAGTTCCATTATCCTGATTGGCTGTGACAGGCTTTCTTCTCTGAAGTGTGAGAACTGTTGGGGCAGGCATGAACACAAGAAAAATGTTGTAAAAAAGTTAAATATATCCCGATTTGAGAAAATCCATTTATATCCAGTTCCCTCCGAGCCTAGCCTCACCCTACCAGACTTGTTTACCTCGCAGTTTACTTCTGGCGATGGACTGTAGGAGAGAGATGCTCTCATGGGGTCTCATTGCCAGAGAGGAAACTGGTCATGAGCATAGGATGGGCTGGGACTGTAGTCATGAGGGTCTCTGCATAGGATGGTGGAGGACCAAAGCCCAGGCATCAAATGAGTAATTGTACTCGGGGTCTGGAATCCCAAGATGCCAGGTCTGAACAGAGGTCTGAACAGAGAGCTAGCTTAAAGAGGCTCTCTAAAATTTTTCTTCTTATCCTACTCATAACTAAAGGTTGCAAGGGTGGAGGGGTTGTACATTTCCATTCAAAATAAACTTCCACGTTGCCAGTGTATTTGCAAACACTAACAGCTCTTTTTCTTTAGAAACAAAGAGGGAGTGGAGGTGTGAAAAAAAGCCACTTTATATCAGGTGTTATTGTTATTGAAATGAAGAAGGTTAGGGTTCAGGTTATTCTGCACGTTGAATGTAAGTGGCCAGTATCTGAAAAGGACCTTCCCACAGCCTCTGACCAAAAATAAGGAAGCAGATAGCTGGTAGAGAGGTGGTAGGGTTGCTTATGGATACCAATTATGTAAGTTCTGATATGACCTGACAGCCTCCTAACAAAGAATTAACCTTGATTCCAGGGCTGTTTAGAAAGCAAGGGTTCCCATAAGTAAGAACTTTAAGAGAAATGAAAATAGTATTAAGAAGCTATATACATGTATAAAGGTAAGATGAGTGCTTATTCCCCTGTTAGAGATTTACCTATCCTGGTGGGGCTTAACGTTCATTAAACATGTTTCTGACCTTAGGGTGATTTGTATTGTGTGGGGAGGGGGAGGGGTAAATGCATGCCTCTCTCTGCAGGGTGTTCTAACACATATGGTGTTGACATATAGACCAGACAGTAGATTATTAAATGCTGTAATTTCCAAACTGCCAATGTTAAAAATGCAAAATCACAGTTACAAATGGCATTTGAAAACCTGCTTTCAGACTGTCTCCAAAGATTGTTAAGAACCAGTTTGTGCTTCAGTTGCCTTTTTGAGTGAAGAAAAGATGAGCCTTCAATCCTGACTTGTGCACCTACCAACCATTTCACAATCATCCTGAGATTTTAATCAAAACACATTTCATTTCACGGCCTCCTTTTCAGATCCTACTTTGTTGATAAACATTTGGAGTGTTTTCTAACTCAGTCAGACACTCATTCAATGGGACAATCAAGTAGCAGAAAGCTGCAGGGTTAGCTAGTAGCACCTTGCCACCTTGGTGACGAAGACTGGTTCAGCTCACCATCTGTATGTCTCCCTGCTCTCTAGGAATGGGCCATGTGTTCATAAATTTCTCTTCTTCTCTTATTTAAGAAAGAAAGAAAGAAAAGGAAGGAAGGGAGGGAGGGAGGAAAGATGGGAAGAAGGGAGGGAGGGAAACTTCATATGCTACCTTGATTTCTTTTTTCCTTTTTTAACAAGACAGATTTTAAGGGAGGGGAAATGTTATCCCTCAATATTCCCTCACTCAAGTATGCACTGCTTTCTCTGAGGTTCTATTTCAACCCACAGCTTAAACCTAGACTAATGAGGAACCAACAGATCTACTCTATACCTTTGAGACCCCTTTCTGTGAATACTGTTTTTCACACCCAAGCTTCAACAAAGCTCAAGGTTATGCTTTTCAAAGAAGATGAACAAGAGATTGTCAGTATTGCCCTTCAAAGATAGATCCACATGCTTTATTTAATAAGAACCAAGCAGAAGGACAAGTAGACAATATCTTCTAAAAAGTAAGGCACTCTCTCAAAACTTGAACCCGAATGGCTAGTATAAAGATGCAGCAGGAATCCCATAAACCCAATATATTTCTGTTTATTTTGTATGTATCCTTCCATACATAGGCTCACTGAGCTTCTGTCTTCGTTTGTTTTTTTTTTTTTTTTTTTTTTTTTTTTTTTTTTTTTTTTTTTTTTAAAATTTTTTTTTTTTTTAAAGATTTTATTCATTTATTTGACAGACAGAGATGACAAGCAGGCAGAGAGGCAGGCAGAGAGAGAGGGGGTAAGCAGGCTCCCTGCTGAGCAGAGAGCCCGATATGGGGCTCGATCCCAGGACCCTGGGATCATGACCTAAGCTGAAGGCAGAGGCTTTAACCCACTGAGCCACCCAGGCGCCCCAACTTCTGTCTTCGTTTGTAGAAACAGGATGACTGTATCAGTATCACAGTGTTCTCGTGAAAATTATATGATATGATATATGTAAAGCTACTACACAAACTATTCTATACAAATGGAAACATTAAGCCTTTGTTATCAGTAAGGATGCAAGGTATAGTGGGTGTTGTTATGGACTACCCAAATGCTCCCTTCCATACTGAGGTGCTCATTCCTCCGCTGCTGGGAACATGGGCAGTGGAATCTCTTAGCCAGGACCCTCTCCAGGACTTGCCCTTGCTTCAAGAGAGCCACAGTGCCAGAGTACCAATAGGATCAGAGAATCAGTTGAGCAAAGTCCCTGTGTGGCTGCATCGCTGTTCAACCTTGCCCTCTTTCTACTCTGCTTCCCTTGCAACCTGACAGGTGTCATTGCCAAGTGGATTCCGGCATATAAATGTCAGAACAGAGAGTTCTCAGGAGCTCAGCCTGGGCCAAGTAGAGCTTTTGTGTCCGGGCTGATTGCCACTTTTAAGTAAGCAGACTTTATTGTAATAACACACACATGGACAAAATTTGTGAAGGAGAAAACATATAGGTCCAGTTATATTTACAAAGGGCTTAAGGAAAGATACTAAATATCAAGTAGCTAGTTAATAGAAATCCAGAATGTCCTTTCAAATTTCAGTTTTTATATCAGCATCTCTAGTTTAAAGGAAGAAAGGCTGCTGCCATTGGGTATGTTAGGTGTGTCCTAATATGGTTGGTGACACGGGAATCTCAAGTCAATGCCCAAATGCAAATTCTACACCAGCAGTGCAGAGGGCATGTAGGGAAATTGTTGGGCAGGGTCAATGGCCTTGCCTTCAGGTGAGATGACTTCTACGAAAGGTATCACAAACTAAAGGCCTACAGAGGGCTGGGTAGCAACATGAATGAAGTAAAAGATGCATGATGCCAAATTGCTTGAACTGTGATCTAGCATGACACCAGCTTAATTACATTTCCTTTTACCTTTTTAAAAAATGGAATGTAAATTTCAGGCTGAAAAATGTGTCATGGCCTTACCTGCAATCCATTTGCCCTGACTTACACCAGGGACTTAGTCCCTACCTACATTCTAGACTCTTCTCCCAACCTTCTTTTCCCCGGTCACCTTTAGCCACTTTCAGCTACTTTGACACCATGTTGTTTGTCTCTGGGCCTTTGGATAAGCTGTCCACTCTGCTAGAAACAGGCTTGGTCGATCTCAGTTTGTCTTCAACTTGCCAACTCCTGTTCATCTTTCAGGTCTCCACTTAGATGATACTGCCTCTGGGTTGTCTTTGTGCCCCTCCCAAAACGCCATATCCCCTGTTGTGACACCTGGGACACCTTACTTTAATGGATGACTTCTTCGCTTCCTCCCCTGTTACGCTCTGTAGAAACAGGGACAGTATCTGTTTCCGTCACCATTATATCCAGTGCTTAGAACCATGCCTGGCACATAGGAAGCACTCTTCAAACAGATGTTGGATAAATGTTTGGAAAGAGGGAGGCAAAAGGGAAAGACTAATCAAGGTGAATTACAACATAGTATTTGAGTATATAGCTTCAGGGGAGGAAGAGCGAGAAGAGATTTCATAATTCTTGATCCTTAATCTCAACATTTTCACCAATAGAGAAGAAAAAGAACAAGCAAGTCACACAGTGTATTAACACTAATGCAGACCCCTGTGGGAGCACCCCACTCGGCAGGGGAAGGGAAGGCAACAGAGAGAAGTGTTGCCAAGGCTGAGTCTTGAAGGATGAGCTCGAGTTATGCAGGTGACCAGGATAGAGGACGGCACTCAGAGCAGGACAAAAGTCATGAGATGTCGGAGTATGGGTACATTCAGTTCACATAGATCGATGTGGTTAGAGGAAAGGGGGTAAGAGATGGTACTAGGAGATGACATCAGTAAAGTCCCCAGGGGTTAAACTGTGAATGAGCTCAGGACTTCACATGCTGCATAAGGAGAGTAGACTCTACCATAAGGGATTAGCAGCCATTGAAAGATTTTAAGCAGGGCAGTAATAAGAAATCATAGTGTAGCTGCTAAGTTGGAAGCAGGGAAAGAGTAGAGGCGGAGATTGGTCTGGAAGCCTATCGGGAAGATCGATAAAGAGGACCTGAACCAAGGCAGTGGCAAGGGGTGGAGTGTTACCATTCCAGTTTTTATAAGAGGAGTATTTTTTGGTTAATATTTTGAAGTGCTGAAGGACTAGAAAGCAATCTGATCTGGTGTAGGTGGAAAACAGTTGAAGCCAATAGAATCTTAAAGAATCATAGCCAATAGACACACAAGGAGAAAACTCCTCACTAAAGGAAACATGATTATATAATGTGTTACTCTGCTCTGCAGTGAATAATATTTACATAGTCATAATCTTGTGACCCTGATTATTGGTGTCCACTTCTAGAGCCAACCCATAAACAAAGCTGGGAAGATGGAATTATAGTCTCAGAAAAGATGTAAATTCTATGAACCTAGACAACATAAAGTGGGGTTAGTGACTATTGATGGACGGGGGAGAACAAGGGTGGGGATCAAAATTGACAGGTTGAGAGGTAGCAGGAAAAGCACATTATTTGGTGATACAGAGGCAATTGTTAGAAGAAACAGATTTTTAAAACTTGAAAGTGATCGCCTCTAGGTGGCAGGTTTAGTTTTGAAGAGGGAAGGGAAATGGAACTGTTGGTTTTCATAATAAACTCTTACTACTTGATTTCTTTTTACCAGGTGCACGAGTCTTCTGGTTAAAATGTTTAAAAACATTTTTTAAATGTATGTGGCCTGATGGTATTTCTTGTTTTGATGGAGCCATCATACATAAACACTTGAAAAACAAAGCATATAAGATGAATTAGGGATAGCCTCCCCAAGGTAATTCCCTGGGGTATTGGGTCACCTTCCTATTAAGAATAAGTATATTCAGGGCGCCTGGGTGGCTCAGCGGGTTAAAGCCTCTGCATTCGGCTCAGGTCATGATGCCAGGGTCCTGGGATCGAGCCACGCATCGGGCTCTCTGCTTGGCTGGGAGCCTGCTTCCTCCTCTCTCTCTCTCTGCCTGCCTCTCTGCCTACTTGTAATCTCTATCTGTCAAAAAAATAAATCTTTAAAAAAAAAAAAAGAATAAGTATATTCAGTTCAGTTACCACAAGGTCGAGACAAATATGCTGAAAGGCCATCTTATCTTGTGATTGAAGGGCACAGAAATCAAGTAGCAAACATGAAATGTGGTTTATATATTAAATCAGTACCTTTTAAATGTTTTGACGTTGGCCTACAGTAGAAAAATGTATTTGATTGTGACAGTATACACACACTCATACAATTGACTGAAAGCTTTTATACTCTGAAAACATATTTCATTCTACTGGAATTTTTAAAATTTTGGTCACTTCAAATTATTTTAAAAATCCACCACTGTATTGTGACCCACAGTTTGAAAAACACACGAATTGGCCCTGTTTTTTTCTCAGAGCAGAAAATATGCTTATGAAATTTGGAGCTTCTTTCTCAGATGAGTTGAACTTTCCTAGGGAAACTATTTGCACCTGATGTGTTAAAAAATATATCTGTGTGTGTGTATATAAAGTTGGCTTCTGTCATCATTATTAGTTAGCATGGCTGCCTTGCTTTTGTTTCTTGTCTCCTACCTTAAAATTTTCTTTTTTTCTTTTTCATCATTGGGACACATATGTTGGGAATAACCAAATTCGTTTCTGGAGTATTTTGAGACATATACCAGACATGCATATAAGTTGCGCACTTATATATCTTGGTTTTTATCCATGTGTCAGTTTGTTTGAAATCTTCAACCAACCATCTGATGCTAGGAACCCATTAAAACCCAGCCTTCTCCCAAAACTTGGAATCTTGTGAAATTTCCAAATCTAGCAAATTCCATGCTTAAAACTGTGTAACTATAAGTACCCCATGTCATGTCTACACATTTTAGCAAAAATTATGCTGGAAACAAAATCAATACGAAGCCTGTTGCACTAAGAGAACTTTAGTGGACTAATTTAATTCATTTGGATTTTCTTTCCACATTAAGAACTGCAAGACGCTGTTGAAGAGGTGCTGCCAAGCCTGAAAAAGGATAATGTGTCCATCTATTATGTGAGCAGAACTTCTAACACAGATGGGGTTGACTCTTTACTAGACAAAGTAGATGAAATGTCAACAGAAGCTATTCCAGAGTCTTGGCGGTCCGAAGTCACTTTGACCACTCCTGCCTTATACATTTATACTTCTGGAACCACAGGTAAAAATAAAGGATTCTCAAAGAAATGGACTTACCCTGAAGGAGTTAAATGTTGGGTTAGATTTTCAAATGTCCTTTCCCTTGGCAAAACTTATCAGATATCTAATACTTTAGAGGATTTAGCTCTTTGCCTGTGGGAACTGCTCTGTGATCCCATCTGGGTGTCTCCAAGCTACACGTACATACATACAGCTCCCCCTCGCTGGTATGTAGAACAGAGAAAGAAGTTAACCAAGAAGTACAAAAATAGTTATGAAAATGGGGGAAATTTGGCACTGAATAGGTTTTGGGAATTTTTTAAATGATGGTTGGATTTCAATTATCTTATATCCCAAGTCTATACATAATGTATAGCCAGTTATAAATGGGGCACCAAAGAAGATGAGAGGACAATAATGGAGTTGTATTTACATAAACGCTTTGACCATTATCTTCCCATGCAACACTGACTGGGAGCTGTTTGGTGATGTGGGTGTAGGATGGCTCTAGCCCAGGGCCTAAAGTATTGTATTTCACCAAATCTAAGATACCTTCAACTATAAACTGCAGCATAATTTTATGAACCATAAAGAAAAAAAACACTGCCAATTAACAGTGTTATCAGAATAACTCTATGGAACAAGCAATATTAAAGATAGAATGTACTAGGCACTCTCCTATAAGCGTTAGGGTCTTGTGTTCATACAATTCTCCCACCATCCTTAAGATGGGTACCATTCTTATTCCCATTTTACAGATGCAGAAACTCATGCTTAGAGAGATTAAGAACTTCTCACGGTAACTTGTCAGGATTCACCTTGGTAGGCTGACTCTACAGCTCACCCATCTGACCTCTCTGCCACAATACCTCCCAGTTCTTCAGTTTAACAGATAATGTGGTGTTTGCCTACTCTAGGCCAGAGAAAACATTATCAAAATGTAATAATATGAGGCCTTATGGATATATTTAAAAGGAGGACAAGAAGCCAGTGCCAGCATGCTGATGATTATTATTAATATTGGAAAACTGAATATGTGAATCATTACTCCTTTTGATTAAAATTTTAATTTAGTTTAAGCAGGTAATGCATGCATGCATTTCTTTGTAAAACAATCAAACATTATAGATAAGGCTAAAGTTTCCTTTGAGCCTTTTATCTCAACACCAGCCTATACCTTCTTTTAACTCAACAGACCCTCAGCACCCATCTGTCTCCCAGTTCCTAGACCAGAATTTAACCTCAAGATGGACTTCCTTTTGTACACTTACTTTCATTAAGTATTTTCTTTAAGTAAATGAAGGGAGACTGGGCATGACATATTAAAGCCAGTGCCCAAAGCTTGTCTATCCTCTTTCTGTCAGAAGTTATATATTGCCATGGCATCAGAATGGTGGGATGACATAGTTAACCCAAATGCTTCCCCCACATACAGACAGTACCTTAATATATGGGAATTTATCCTCATTTATCCTCATTTCTTAATAGAATGGTAAAATTAAGTTGTGAACTTTGGGAAATAATCGAGAAAAAAGTCAGCCCTTGGTTAGTTATAGGGAATTCTAGTCTTAATGCTACACAAGTATAGAACTTCACAGTGTAGTTTTTGGCAGTCAAATATAAAACCCACTTTAGGGAGAAAAAGACATTGAACTCTCCTTAATTTAATCCCATAATTCTGAATTTATATTTAATTGGAAGGTGATTGGGTTGATGTTTATTTTGCTTTTCTCCTTATCTCTGAATAAAATATTTGTTAAGTAACTCGTATAAAAATTAATTAAAAGAACTTGAGGCACCTGGGTGGCATAGTCAGTTAAGCATATGACTCTTGGTTTCAGCTCAGGTCATGATCTCAGGATCAGGAGATCAAGCCCAGTGTTGGGCTCTGTGCTCAGCAGGGAATCTGCTTGAGATTCTCCTTCTCCCTCTGCCCCTCCCACTCATGCTTGCTCTCTCTGTCTTTCTCTCTCCCTCTTTCTCAAATACATAAGCCTTTAAAAAGAACTCATTTAAGCAATTGGAAAACAAGATGTTTTCCTTGTTCCTCAGTCATTAGTACAAAATTATATAATAGTTACCATATATTCTTTTTTCTTCATTAATACAAAATCTTAAATTAGGAAATTTCTGAAAGTACCTCAAAGCAACAAAGTATACGTATTTCCTTTTCAAAAATATATTTTAGGGGCTCAGTGGGTTAAGCCTCTGCTTTTGACTTAGGTCGTGACCTCAGTGTCCTGGGATGGAGCCCCGCATTGGGCTCTCTGCTCAGCGGGGAGTCTGCTTCCCCCCTCTCTCTGCCTACTTGTGATCTCTCTCTGTGTCAAATAAATAAATAAAATCTTTTAAAAAATGATTTAAGGGGCACCTGGGTGGCTCAGTGGGTTAAGCCGCTGCCTTCGGCTCAGGTCATGATCTCAGGGTCCTGGGCTCGAGTCCTGCATCGGGCTCTCTGCTCAGCAGGGAACCTGCTTCCTCCTCTCTCCCTCTCTCTACCTGCCTCTTTAATCTACTTGTGATCTCTCTCTGTCAAATAAATAAATAAATAAAATCTTTAAAAAAAATGATTTAAAATATATATATTTATTTTAGAGTTTTTACTATTTGTACAATTATTTTCTGTGGTGAATACAATTGATTATCAATGCTTTCTTCTATTTCTTAATATTAGTGTAGAATGAAACATTAATACTAACATAATGCCATTGGCCCACTGTCAAAGAAAATGAATTTTGAATTGCGTTCACAGTTATGACGGGTTTCTGACCACACTGCTTTACCTTATAATGAGTTACTATTACTTGGGCCATACCTAGCTAAGGTGCCATCAAGTAAGTATGGAAGGATCTGAGTCTACAATGAACTGCATTCCTCCTTAAAAAGTCCATTTACCCACTTAAGTCTTAACCTCTAGCCCTGGCCCCTTAATAATGGCTTCAGGACCTCCCCATGACTGTGTTACCTTCCATTAGAAACAATATAAATAAATCTTTTTAATAGAGTTTTGCAAATATGCTATATAAATTATATTTAAGAAAATGCAATATACTAAAATTACACCGAGATACCGTTTTTCACCTTTTAATTTGGCAAAAATTCCAACATTTGAGAGCATACCTAGGCAAGGCTATGAGGATCAGGTCCATTCAGATGTTGCTGGTGAGAGAGTGGATTGGGACAGCCCTTATAACTTGCAATATGGCGCTACCTATCAAAATTACAAAGATATGTTATCTTTTGACCCTACAGTCTCACTTCAGCAAATTTATCCTACAAATACAGCATCACTCATAGTATAAACTAGCATGTGGACCAGGCTGGAATAGCAGAATAGTTAAGTAAATTATAACACACAAATATAAAGACTTGATGCAACTGAGAGGAGAGAATAAATGAATGAATAAGGAAAGTTTCATTGTATAAATATGGACAGTTCTCAACCATCCAATGTTAAGCAGAGAGGGAAAAGTGCAGAAATTTGTCCATTTTTTTAATGGAGGAAAGGGCAAGAACAAAATAAGCAACTCTTCTTATTTGCTTATATTTATATAAAAACACTCTAGAAGAGGAGCTAAGAAATTCATAAAAGTGGTTATGAAGAAAAGTAATAGGAATGGAAAAGTATTTAATCTCTCTGAATCTCAGCCTTCTCCTCTGTGGATTGGAGAATATAATTTTACTGATCCTGTTAATTATGAGAAATAATTGAAATTTTGAAAATACCTTGCAAAGTGGCAGGCATAGAGCAAAAATTCAACAGACATTCATGGCTTTCTCTTCAAATTACTACTGGAGTAACCATCTAACTAAGGGTTCAGCAAGCTGTGGTCTGTGGGCCAAATACAGCCCCCCTCCCTGTTGTGGCAAATAAAGCTTTCTCAGAACATAGCCACATTCTTTCTTTTGTATGGCTGGCTATGATCGGCTACAATAGCAGAGTTGAGCATTTATAACAGACTATATGACCGTGCAAAGCCTAAAACATGGACTCTCTGGTCTCCTACAGAAAAAATTTGCTGACTCCTGGTGTAACTGATTATGGCCCCATGCAATTCTCTAAGCACTGGACCATGGATCGTCCTAAGCCAGATCTCTCCCCCGGACCACGTGTCTGCGAATGACCAGTCTTGGCTCACCCTGCCTTCTCTTGTATCTTTGCAAAGGTCTCCCAAAAGCCGCAACAATCAATCACCAACGCCTGTGGTATGCGACTGGCTTCGTCAGTATCAGCGGGATTAAGGAAGATGACATCATTTATACCACCCTGCCCTTGTACCACAGTGCTGCACTGATGGTTGGTCTCCATGGATGTATCCTGTCTGGTAAGATTTTCCTCTAAAGGCATTGGAGTCTGGTACACAGTCGCACGTGCTCCACGGGGAAAGTAATACAAAAGTCGGCTACTTTCCTGTCTGCCAGGAACGGCATTTGATTCTATGTTAGTAACAAGGGTATTTGGCTCCCACATCACCAGCAAGTATCTAGAATAATTTATATTTTCTCATGCCTGCTTATCGATAATATAGTGCTACAGTTTTCAGGATATCAAGGAGGAAATTTCCTCAAAATGTTCTGGGTGGTCATCCAGATCAAGACACTTGATTCTTAGGTCCCATAAGTAAGTCCTCTCTGTCATTTCCATCTTCAGAAATCTGCATGTAGACCTCCGTCAGCATCTGATTTAAACTTCCCCCTTAGTTGTTCCCATCCTACTTTGTTCTTCTCTGCTCCCACAGCTCTTCAGCTCTTGTCAGAATACCTGCCTTTCCATCCCTTCTCTTTTCTTCCAAAATTTTACCATACAAATTAGAGTTGCCATCTTTTCTCCTTTCAGTAGGCTTTATGCCCTTTGTATACATCAAGGCTCAGTCTAACGTCCACCCCTCCCAGAAAACCATCTCTAACTCTCTAAGCCAAAAAAACAAAACAAACAAACAAACAAACAAAAAACCCTAATTTTTTCTTTCATGTGACATTTCATTTTAACTAATAATAAACATATATATAATAACATATAATAACATATATGCATATACATATGTATGTGCATGTGTTATGGCCCAAGCCTCTGTGTCTTTCCCTCACCAACGTATTGATCAGTTATAAAATATTTACCCCCAGCATCAGTACCCACCGCCACACGGGCCAGGAATGACTGGCGGGACCTGATGGTATACTTGGGTTCATCAAGGACAGAGGGCCTCTGAGGTCCCAAAGGAAAAACTCCATTGCTCACACATTTGCTTAAGCACCATAGATACATTCTTTTTTTTTTTTTTTAATTAGACATTTGAGGTGATAACAATGTGCTTTTTTTTTTTAAAGATTTTATTTATTTATCTGACAGGCAGAGATCACAAGTAGACAGAACAGCAGGGGGAAGAGGGGGAAGCAAGCTCCCCACTGAGCAGAGAGCCCGATGTGGGGCTCGATCCCAGGACCCTGGGATCATAACCTCAGCCGAAGGCAGAGGCTCAACCCACTGAGCCACCCAGGTGCCCCCCCATACATTCTAAAGAAGAAAAAATAGTATTTTAAAAAATGTTTCCTCTTCTTAAACAGTGGACTTTTGTATACTTAGGAATAAAGCTATATTAATAGCATGGAAAAAATGTGAGTTTTTTTATTTCACTTTACTACATTTCATGCCTATAGTTAGGTTGGGTCTGATATATATTATTTTTACCCATTATATTGATTTCCTGTTGCTATTGCTATTCCTATTGCTATTGTAACAAATTACCACAAACTTAGTGGCTTTAAAGGAATACAGGTTTTTATGCTGTTTTGAATATCAGAAGTCTTAAAATCAATGTGTCGGCAGGGCTGCATCCCTTCCAGGAGTTCTAGGAGAGAATCCATTCCCTTGCTTTTTCCAGCCTCTGGAGGCTGCCTGCATTCTTTGCCTCATGGCCACTTCTTCAATCTTCAAAACACATCATTCCACCATTTTGTTTCCATTATCCCATCTTCTTCTGCCCTTGACCTGCTTGCCTTCCTATTATAAGGACAGTTGTGATTTCCCAGGTAATCCACAATGATCTTTCCATGTCAAAATCGTGAATTTAATCACCTCTACACAGTCCTTTTCACCATGTAAGGTACCATATTCACAGGTCCTATGGATTAGAACAGGGACAGCTTTGGGAACCATTATGTCTACCTCACCCATCAAAGAACAATTTCCCTGCTTGCTCAAGACCCTAGTACTCCATTGCCTGCAGAGTTAAGCCTGACTCTTCCACCTGGCACTTCCAAGTTCTCCATGATGGCACTCCTAGCTGCTTCTCCAGGTTCCTCTCCCATGACTCACCCACTCTTCACCACTCCAGTCACGATCCAGCTGAGTCTTGGCTCTCTTCCCACGCCTTCTGGACTGCCCTGTCTTTGTTTCCCATTGTTTCCTCTGCCTGAAATTCTCCCATCTTTTTTCATATTCATTGCTCAAGACATAATTCAAATCCTACCTCTTCCAAAATATGCCCTTCTCAGCACTTACCCCCAAGTTCCCGAATTAATACACACATACCCTCTCATTCACATTCCCTTAGAGATTCATTTGAACACCCTATTTATTGCACACTGACTTTTATTAGAAAGACGTCTGCATGTGTCTGTCCCCCACCAGATCGAAAGCCTCTGTAGGATAAAACCATGCCTTAATTGATTTCCGTCTTTACTATAAGCAGTACTCAAAACTCATTTGTGGGGGCGCCTGGGTGGCTCAGTGGGTTAAGCCGCTGCCTTCGGCTCAGGTCATGATCTCAGGGTCCTGGGATCGAGTCCCACATCGGGCTCTCCACTCAGCGGGGAGCCTGCTTCCCTCTCTCTCTCTCTCTGCCTGCCTCTCTGTCTACTTGTGATCTCTCTCTGTCAAATAAATAAATAAAATCTTTAAAAAAAAAACAACTTGTTTGTGAATATAATTCCTATTTAAATTTCTACCTTTCAAAAGTGACAAAGGTAACCAGGTAGTTTTTCATAGCAGTTCTTTTTTAACACTTTATATACACTTCTCTGTAGGTTCTACTATGGTCTTGCGGAGCAAATTTTCAGCCAGCCAGTTCTGGGATGACTGCAGGAAGTATAATGTCACTGTCATTCAGTATATTGGTGAACTTCTTCGGTATTTATGCAACTCACCCCAGGTAATACTCCCCAAGTTTCATTCTTTTTGAGATGGGTAAGGGGAATTCCCATTACTCTGGGTCATGCTGGGCTTCGGCTGAGACTTACCTATCAGTTTTCTGTTTAGACTACAGTTGTTCATGGCAATAAAGTGCATGGCACCACACCTATCCTATAGAGGGGATTTACTAGGTGTCAGTTGTTAATATTATTTTTGCCTACTTTTTTACCTGTTCTCAATTCTTACCCTCTACCTAGCAGATCCTCTCCTTCCCTAACTGTCTAAAGCCTACCTTCACTCTCAAAGCCCAGCTGAAAGGATACCTCATATATTAAATCTATTTGGGTCACTCCAGCATCATTTGATTTCTTTCCCTCACATCATTTAATTTCTACCCACTTTGGCACTGTCACCTTGCATGTATTTGTTTTCACACCTTCCATCCTCCCTAGGCTGTAAAGTCTTTGATGGTAGGGACCACATCTTGTATCCTTACTTTGTCTTATACCACAGGCTTACAGGAATCATTTACTTAATTTTGCTTGAATAAATCGCCATGTGGCCTTGAAACCATCTGACAAAGTCTGTCAACAGGCTTGAGCAGATGCCTCAAGGTTAATCCAGAGGCCTGGGATCTACCCTGTTTGCAGATATCCACATATCTTTTTTTTTTTTTAAAGATTTTATTTATTTGTCAGAGAGAGAGAGAGCAAGAGCAAGCACAGGCAGACAGAGCGGCAGGCAGAGACAGAGAGAGAAGAGAAGCAGGCTCCCCGCTGAGCACGGAGCCCCATGTGGGACTCGATCCCAGAACGCTGGGATCATGACCTGAGCCGAAGGCAGCCGTTTAACCAACTGAGCCACCCAGGAGTCCCTGCCGATATCCACATATCTTGATGGGGTTCTTTGAAAGAACTTCTCCTGCCCCACCCCTCAAGTATTATCAGAGGCCTGACAGCCTGCCTGAGGACCAAATCAAGGGTTCGCAGCAGCAGCACTGCTGACATGTTGGGTGCATTCATTCTTGGCTTTATGGAGTTGTTCCGTGTACTGTAAGATGTTCGGTATCATCTTTGGCCTTTATGCAGGACACACCAGTAGTACCCTCCCCCCCACCCCAGGTTATGACAATCAGAATGTCTTCAGACATTGCCAGATGCCCCCTGGCAAGCAAAATCAGCCCCAGTTGAGAACCACTAGACTAGATAATGCAGTAAACTCACCAGATCCTGCTTCCTGTAGTCCTTTCAATCAAAACAAACTCAGAGGATCACTAAGTTGATAAATTATAATTTATAAGCTCCTGTTATCTTCAACTTATATAACATCTGCCGTGACATAGGAAGAAGCATAGAATGTTCTGGCCCCCGTTCTTCCCCTCCTCACTTCATTCAGTCTCTGCCCACATATCAGCTCATCAGAGAGACTGCTCCTACTAATCAACAAATGTTATCACCTCGCCCATTACCATCCACCTCATGGGTGACTGCTTTTCATAGGATTGTACCTCCTGACATAGGACAGCTTATGTGACCATTGTCTGTCTCCCCCAGTTGCATGAAAGTTCCACACACCAGGGACTTCGTTCGCTGCCAGATCTCTAGGCCTGAGATCTGTGTGTGGCATATTCGAGGCATCAACAAACTTCGTTGAATGAACCTCTAAATTCAGGCCCCTGAAAGATGTATGACTAACTTCATAGAGGTAATACGGTTCCCCTGGGATGTTTAGACTTAGCACATATTATTCTGATCTGGGTAGCAGATTCACCAGCTTCATGAGAGTCATAATTAGCTGTGGGCTGGATTAGGACCTTTCCCACAGCAATCTCTGTTGAAGTCATTATTGAATTTTTTTCACATTAGTATCCCATCTGGCCCTCAAGATTACATGCTTTGCTATTAAAACTCAAAAATCCATTTGGGGCCCTTCTGTTTGGCTTTTCTTCTCTGCCTTAAAAGCCCCCTTTGTCAGTTAGAAGTCTCCTGGGGGAGGGTGTGTGGACTTGAAGGAAATAGACATGTTTGTGTAACTCTTTCAGGCTTACACACACTCACACATATAAACACTTCCACCTTTCTCCTTCCTCATAACATTGTCTCAAATGCTGAAAACTAAAATTTGATTGGGGCATTCTATCATCAAAATATATTATGATTTATTGTATAATTCACAGATGACCTCAAATCTAGAAGATACAGAATTTCTATTAGCTCTTGCTTCTCCCCCACCCCTCAGTTCTGGCTTGTCTTAAAAATACTTATGAGAACTATAAAGAATGATCAATGTTACCTAAAAAAAAAAAGAAAAGAAAAGAAAAACCTTCAGTCAAGGCTTTAAAAATGATATAAGCTGGGGCGCCTGGGTGGCTCAGTGGGTTAAAGCCTCTGCCTTCGGCTCAGGTCATGATCCCAGGGTCCTGGGATCGAGCCCCACATCAGGCTCTCTGCTCCACCGGGAGCCTGCTTCCTCCTCTCTCTCTCTGCCTGCCTCTCTGCCTAGTTGTGATCTCTGTCTGTCAAATAAATAAAATATTTTTTAAAATGATATAAGCTTATATATAGAAAATCCTTAAGACAACAAAACCGTTAGTACTAATAAATGAATTTAGCAAAGTAGCAGGATACAGAGTTATCACACAATAATCTGTTGTATTTCTTTACACTAACAATGAACAATCTGAAAGATAATTACAAAACAATAACATCAAAAAGAATACAATACTTAAGAATGAACTTAACCAAGGAGGTGAAAGACGTGTATAATGAAAACTAGAAAACATAGATGAAAGAAACTAAAGAAGACATAAATAAATGAAAACACACCCCATGTTCACAGATTGGAAGATTTAATATTGTTAAAATGATGCTGCTACCCAAAGAGACCTATAGATTCAATGCAATCCCTATTAAAATCCCAATGACATATTTTGTGAATACAGAAGAAAACCTATCCTGAAATTCATATGGAGTCTCAAGGGACCCCAAATAGCCAAAGCAATCTTTTTTTTTTAAAGATTTTATTTATTTACTTGACAGACAGAGATCACAAGTAGGCAAAGAGGCAGGCAGAGACAGAGAGAGAGGGAGAAGATTCCCCACTAAGCAGAGAGCCTGACGTGGGGCATGATCCCAGAATCCTGGGATCATGACCTGAGCCAAAGGCAGAGGCTTTAACCCACTGAGCCACCCAGGCACCCACAAAGCAATCTTGAAAAAGAACAAAACTTGGGGATTTACACTTCCTAATTTCAAAACTTACTACAAAGCAATATGGTACTAACATGAAGACAGATGTATAGATCAGTAAAATAGAATAGAGAGCCCAGAAGTAAGCCCTTGTCAATGTTAATCATTGCCAAATGATTTTTGACAAGGGTGCCAAGACCATTCATTGGGGAAAGGACAGTTTTTCAATAAATGGTCCTGGGAAAACTGAATACCCACATGCAAAAGAATGAAGTTGGACCCTTATCTGACATGCTTATACAAAAACTATCTCAAATGGAAAAAAGACCTAGGGGTACCTGTGTGGCTCAGTCACTTAAGTGTCCATCCGACTCTTGATTTCAGCTCAGGTCATGATCTCAAGGTCATGAGATGGAGTCCCATGCTGGGCTCAGCACTGAGTGTGAAACCTGTTTGAGATTCTCTCTCTTCATATGCCCCTGCCATTACCTTGCTCTCTCTCTCTTTTTTTCTCTCTCTCAAAAACAAAACAAAACACTAAATTTAAGACCTAAAATAATAGAACTCTTGGAAGAAAACATAAAACAGAACTTTATGACATTGGATTTGGCACTGATTTCTTGAACGTGACACTGAAGGCATAGGAATCAAAAGAAAAAATAGACAAAGTGGGCTTCATAAAACTTTCAAAATTCTGTGCCTCAAAAGACACTATCAAGAGAGTAAAAGGCAACATACAGGATGGGAGAAAATATTTGCAATTCATATATCTTGGAAGAGATTCATATTCAGAATGTATAGAGAGTTCCTAAACTTTAATAACAAAAAAACAACCAACCAACCTGATTCAAATATAGGCAAAGTACTTGGATAGACATTTCTTCAAAGAAGATATACAAATGGACAACAAGTGCATGAAAAAATGTTCAGCATTACTAATCATTAGGGAAATGCAAATCATAACTATAGTAAAATACCACTTCATACTTATTAGGATGGCTACTATTAAACACACACACACACACACACACACACACACACAGAGCAAACAACAAGTGTTGGTGAGGATGTGGAGAAATTAGAACCCGCATGCACTGTGGGTGGGAAGTAACTGGGTCAGCCACTGTGGAAAACAGTACGGCAGTTACTCAAAACATGAAAAATAAAATTACTATGTAATCCATCAATTCCATTTCTGGGTACCATGCCCAAAAGAATTGAAAGGAGGTTCTTAAAGAGATAGTTGTATATTCATGTTCATAACAGCATTATTCATAATAGCTAAAATGTGGGAGCAACCCAAGTGCCCAAGAATGGATGAATGGGTAGGCATGTGTGGTATGTACACAGAGTGGAATATTACTCAGCCTTAAAAAGGAAGGGAGTTCTGCAGTGTGCTATAACACAAGTGAACCCTACGGATAGTGTTAAGTGAAATAGCCAATCACAAAAAGGCAAATGCTGTATGATTCCATGTGTACGAGGTACATAGAGTAGTCAAAATCATAAAGACAAAAAGTAGAATGGTATGTTGCCAGGGGCTGGGAGTGGGGGAGCACAGGGAGTTCTTGTTTAATGGGTATAGGGTTTCAGTTTGACAAGATGAAAGAGTTATGGAGATGGATAGTGGAGGTGACTGCACAACACTGTGAATGTATTTAGTACCACTGACTTGTACATTTTTAAATGGTCAGGATAGGAAATTTTGTTATGCGTATTTAACCATAATTTTTAAAAAATAGGTCAAAGTAGACGACCCAAATTCTATGGATTTAAAGGAGCTTAAAGAAAGATTGCATCAAAAGGACTTCTCAAACAAAAGTGGATAAAGAACTAGAACTGGTGGTGGAAGGCTCTGGACCAATGTAATCAGGAAGTTTTGCATCCTTAGAGCTGTCTAGAATAGGCCATCACTGGAGGGGCTAACACCCCCCACCCCAAGCAGTGGGTATTAGGGAGGAAACTCCTGCCTCAGCTGAGCAGATAAACCAAATGACCCCTGTCCAAGGACATGGCACTGCTTCTCGAGAAACTCTGGAACAATGTCAGGGAGGTAGAGGCTCCTCTGCTTGTCCCTTGTCTTAATCCTATTCAGTAGCTCCTTTTTTTTTTTTCAGTGTTCCAAGATTCATTGTTTATGCACCACACCCAGTGCTCCATGCAATACGTGCCCTCCTTAGTACCCACCAGCAGGCTCACCCAGTCCCCCACTCCCTTCCCCTCCAAAATCCTCAGTTTGTCACTAGCTCCTTTGATAGAGCAGAAGACTAGGGAGGCATGTCGCCAGCCACCCTTAGCACAGGAATTCAGATTTGGCTCAAGGGAAGAATGTAGTGCTTAAGGGCCAAGACTCAGGGGTCACCAGGTCTGAAACCAATGACCATGTGAACAGGACAGTTAAACTCTCTCTCACTTTCCTGTCCTCCAGCAGGGTAAACAATAGTACCTACTTCATAGGGGGCTGTGAAGATGATTAAGAAATACCTGATGCTTAGTAAATTATCAACAAAGAGTAGCCATTATCATCATCCTCTTCAGTGCCTAAGAATGTGTACCTCCTAGTAGGTGTTCCATATCTATCATCAAACGAATCAGAGAAAATTCTGCTCCACAGGTGGAAGGAAGAAATGAGAGGACATTCCAATGAGTCAATCACGCTCATCTAAAGTTGAGTGGGGCTTGGATAACAAAGCTGCTGACTAGTGCTTTTACAGTGTTACTATAGAAATTTCTTGATCCATTTTACCTGTCTTCCATTGTTATGTATGGGCCTTAGCATCTGGGATACCTGTTTTCTGTGGACGTCCAGTCTGGTTCAGCATGCAGCTGTCATCTCCCATTTTGCTTCGTGTAGTTGCTTAAACAGCAGTGCCATTTAGGAAAAAGATAAATTTATCAGAACAAGATACTGCTAAAGCTCAGTGTTTCTCTACTCCAGTTCGGGACTAAGCCACAGAATGGGTCTAAATGAGGCTGTGTACTGCTTGCCAGGTGTATGTATGATCAGGGCAGGGAGAGGAGAGGGAGAAGGAAAAGGGAACCAGAAAAGAGTTCCAGGGGCCACACATAGAAGTCATGGTATTTGGAAGGGGAAATAAGAACAACCAGAATTCTGAGACCACTGAATAGGCTCAACTTACTTCCCTGCTGTTAACCTCCTCGAGTCATCTGCCTTCCCTCCAAAATTAGATAAGCTCCCAACCTAACATGTCTGTCTCCGTATCACCTCCATTCTGACAGAGTATAGAGTGGAGGGTATTTAGCAGCACAGAGTAGACTGTAAGTGACCAGTTTGACCTCTCAGGGGCAGGCTGGGGCAGGGCAAAAAAGGGAAAGAAAGCAGAAAAATGAATGAGGTAAAGAGAGCAGCATCAGAGAAGGTTTACCACAGAAGGTGAGTTTCAAGGGGTGCAGAGATCTTACCAGCTGTGCAATGAAAGAAGGGCTTCTGGTTCCCTGGAACAGGGTGTGCAGAGTGGAGTGAAGGACTGGCATGTCAGGAGCTGCAAGCAGTGTAGCAGGAGGCAAGACTGGTTGATGGGGCTAGGTGACAAGGGCTTTGCTATGCTGAGACTTAAATGTGAACATGACAAAGCATGGAAGGACCTTCCATGGAAGAGTGATGGGGAGACAATGTTTTTAGACAGTCCCTTTGGCTTCAGTGAAAAGATGCACTGGAGGGAGAAAGCCCTAAGCAGAAAAATGGATCCTCTTCCTTTCATTCCTGTCACTGGGGATTTTCTTTTGTCCTAAGGGATCCACACAGAAGTGTAGCATATTAGTTGTTAAGATCAGGGACTCTGGTGGGGTGCCTGGGTGGTTCAGTCAGTTAAGTGTCTGCCTTCAGCTCAGGTCATCTCAGGGTCCTGGGATCGAGCCCTGTGTCCATCTCCCTGCTCAGCAGTGAGTCTGCTTCTCCCTCTGCCCCTCTCTCTGCCCCTCCCTCTTGCTCTGCCCCTTCTCTCTCTCTCTCTCAAATAAATAAAATCTTAAAAAAAGACAAGGGACTCTAGAATTTTTCTTTTTTTTTTTAATATTTCATTTATTTATTCAAGAGAGTGAGAGAGAGATGAGAGGGGAGAAGGTCAGAGGGAGAAGCAGACTCCCCGCAGAGCTGGGAGCCCAACGCGGGACTCAATCCCGAGACTCCGGGATCACAACCTGAGCCGAAAGCAGTGGTGCAACCAACTGAGCCACCCAGGCACCCAGGACTCTAGAATTTTTCTAAGATGGTGAATGCCTCTGTTTTTTCATTTCTTAAAAATCTCCCCAAAACAAAGAGAAACTAAGAGACATTGCAACAGGAAACTACATAGTACAGAGAACTGAAAGATGAAGGTCACTGACATCATGGGATCGAGAGAGGTGAAAGCTAAGAAGCTGGTACCAACAAGAAGGAAGTTGATTGAATTCCTGAAACCTGAGAAATCAGAGGCACCAAATATAACTAGAGATGAACTAAGGTTTCAAGTTTGAAAACAGGAGGATTTTGGAAAATCTGTGTAAAAAAATCCTAAACCTCTGCTCCCCTCTCCCACCATGTTGGTAGACTGGAGGTTTATTCTCTGGAGAACACCTAGAAGAGCTCTGAAATCAAGGACACTACAAGGGGAGGCGGGCAGGGGTGAAACACTGAAAACAGAGGTTGAGTAAATATTTACTTATTAACCAGAGAGAGTGCCAGGGCCCTTCCCTTGCACAGCTTCTAGAACTCCAGTAGCCAGTTTATGCTTGTAGGCAAAAGAATCTAAAAGTCTAATTCTCAGGTAGAACTACTCTGTCATGGAACAGTGCAGAACCTACTGGCAATAGCCTCAGTCAGTTAAGCATCCAACTCTTTTTAAATTTTTTTTAATTTTTTTATTATCATATAATGTATTATTAGCCCCAGGGGTACAGGTCTGTGAATCGCCAGGTTTACACACTTCACAGCACTCACCATAGCACATACCTTCCCCAATGTCCATAACCCCACCTCCCTCTCCCTACCCACCACCCCCACCCCCCGCAACCCTCAGTTTGTTTTGTGAGACTAAGAGTTTCTTATGGTTTGTCTCCCTCCCAATCCCATCTTGTTTCATTTATTCTTTTTTGACCCCCCACACCCTCCACATTGCATCTCCACTTCCTCATATCAGGGAGATCATATGATAGTTGTCTTTCTCCAACTGACTTATTTCTAAGCATCCAACTCTTGATCCTCCAGTTCAGTCTTGATATCAGGGTCATGAGTTCAAGGCCCACACTGGGCTCCATGCTGGGTGTGGAGCCTATTTTAAATAATAATAATAATAACAACAACAATAATATTTCTTGAAAGTGAAATGAAAACAGTAATGGTCATCCTATCTGAAAAAAAAAATGCTGCAGAGAAACAGCTTTTTAAAATTAAAAAAAAAAAAAAGTAAAAAAGGAAAGAAAACTTCCCAGAGCTGAAAGACAAATTGAAAGAGCAAAGTGAGTACCCAATGAAATGAGTGCAACTTAAAAATTTTAAACACCAGGATGAAATGTAAGACTACTAAAAAAAAGAGAGAGAGATTGAGAGAGGAAAGAGTCTCTAAGACTAACATTTGACTTGGCAACAGCAGTACTGCAAGCTGGAAGACAAAAGATCAATGCCTTCAAAATTCTTAGTAAAAAGTACTGCCTATCTAGAATTCTATATCCAATCAAATTATCAATCAAGTGTACGGTAAGAACATTTTCAGACATTCAAAATCTCAAAATAGCTTACCTCCTATACACCCTCCTCAGGAAGTTACTAGAGAAAGTGCTCCATGCAAACAAGAGAATGAGAAGAGAGAGCTGAGGAGCCAGGAGAGAGAGGGAAAGGGATCCCCAGGCCTGGAGAGCAACCAGTCCAAATTGGAGCAGAAGGCTAACAGGAAATCATAAAGGGAAAAGGAAATTAGAGCATCTGGTGGATTTCACCACGAAGAACATTGTATTTCCAGGCTTTTGGGTGGTGAGGAAAGACCTGTGAATAGAAACTAAGAAAACAAAGCAAATGGGTAGGTGGCAGTGAATTGCAAGAAAAATAAAAATTGTCTCAATAACTGGATCAGAGTGTATTCCTTGGCTCATCAGTAGTGTACGATGAGCAAAATAATGTGAGCACTGAATATTGAGTTAACTAAAAACTGCGATATTGGAAAAACTGAAGAGAATGATAGAGAGCTTCAACTTCCTTCAGCACAATAGAAGGTCAACAAATAACATCTAAAATTGATTAATCAAAAGATAGCAGTCTAAGCATGTAATTTAGAAGCCGGAGAGAAGAGGAAGAAGTTGACATTGGATTGGCACTGATTACAAGAGTGGACAGTGTCAGCCTCCAGATGGTAGAGAGGAGGCAAAGGATGGAGCAAACAAGTGAGGAGACAGCATCCACCATTTAAAAACCTTTCAGTGCTTGGACTGTTAGAATGTAAACTGCGCATGTGCTTTTTTTTTTTTTTTTTTTTTGAACCAAGGAAAAGCATTCTCTCTGAAGTCACATGCATTTGGATTTGAATCTTAGAGAACTATGTTGCTACCTACGTGATCTACAGCAAACTGTTTTCATCTTTTTGAGACTCTGATTCCTGAACTGTAACTGAGGACTTTTTTTTTTTAAGTAGGCTGCACACCCAACATGGAGCCTAAAGCAGGGTTTAACTCACAACCCTGAGATCAAGACCTGAGCTGTCAGGAGTCAGACGCCTAACCAACTGAGCCACCCAGGCACCCCAGGGGCAAATACTTTATTATCTATCACATTTTGGTAGGATTCTATAGAAATCTGAGCAAGACCATGAAGGTCAAATGCCTGGCACATAGTAGTAAGACCCTCGCTAAAAGTTTTCTGTTTACCTGGTGCTTTCCGTTCCGCTCTGGACACCCTAACCTCTCACCCTTTAGTCATCAAATCCTAGTGTGGATTTCAGTCCCCCAGGTGTGCTTGCATGTGCCCTCGCCTCTCTCATGTGGAATCAAAAGTTTGATCTCTGTTAAACAATCAGATGATTCTTGACCTAAAATACAGCTCCCTTGAGGTGTGAATTTGATTATAAGGAAACACGGTTTCTCCTACAGGCAAGGAAAACTCAAATCACACCGGGTATGCTCAGCCAGGGACGAGGAAAACCTGGGTGAGAACCAGACATGGCAGAAGGTTCCAGGATCCCCCAGTTCATGCATGCAAACACCTCCAGCTTACAACTTTAATCCCTTCTGCTGGTGTAATGAAATCCCTCAGTTCATGATGAAAACCGAGCTCATGGTATTGTGACTCTCACCCCAGCTAACTCCCACTCCCAGGTGACAGCTGCACCTGTGAGGCAGGCTGGCCTGCTGCCCAGACACCCAAGGCACCTGCCCGCCTGCTGTGCCCTAGACTGCCTTTGGGCTGCCTGCCCTTGGGCTGATGTCCGGGCCATTAACTGTCCAACAGGGAGCTTGAGGGCTTCCCGGGGGAGGTTACTCCTTTGATTGCAGCGATTGGACTGTATGCAGCGTCCAGGTGCAGGCATGGCCGATGATATAGAGATCTACTTGGCCTCGGAGGAGTTTATAATCCCATGGGGGAGAGCAACGTTCACCACCCATCAGAAAAGGAAATGATCTAAGAGGGTGATTATGGGCTGCACGTGGATTTAGTCAAGTCTCAGGTTTACACACTGGAATGCTACTTCGGAGCGTCTCACGCAGGCCTGGGAGCAGGTTAGCCCCAGGTCAGGATGTTATTTTTTAGAGCAAAAGTCAGTATTCTTCGAATACTTATGATGTTTTATTCCTGGAGGGGCAGTGAGGGACAACAGGATGGGAGGCGAGGGTAATCTCGGAAAAGCTGACAATCCTTAACTGGGAAGAGTGCCTTGTGAAAGGGTGACCCTCCAATTCTCTGTCTAAAAGGGAACACTTGGGAGTGAAAGGAGTGTAATTAATAAGCACATCAGGACCCCGGGCATCAACCAGGACTGGCCCTGACAAACCAGGCATATGGTCTCCCCGCTTCTAGGTACTTTCTAATTCTAAAAGGGAATACAGATAGTCCCCAACTTATGATGGTTCCGCCTATGATTTTTTTTTTTACTTAAAAATTTTTAAGTAAAAAATAAAAAATAAAAGTAAAAAATAAAAAAATAAAATAATAGTAAAAATAAAATAAAATAAAAGTAAAAAATTTTTACTTTTTTTTTACTTTTTTTACTTTACTTTTTTTTATTTTACTTTTTTTTACTTTTTTACTTTTTTTTATTTTACTTTTTTTACTTTTTACTTTTTTTTTTATTTAGTAGGTGAATACCGTGGTGTGAAAGTGGTACACACTCAGTAGAAGCCACATGCCGAGTTTTGAATTTTGATCTTTTCCCATCTAGCAATCGATACTCTGCTCCTCTCTCGTGAGGCTGGGCAGCCACAGTGAGCCACAGCTCCTGGTCAGCCGTACGATGACGAGGGTGAACAGCCGAGACCCAGACAACAATTCTGTTTCTCACTTTCAGTACAGTATTCAATCAATTACCTGACATCTTCAATACAGTATTATAAAGTAGGGTTTGTGCTGGAGCTTTACCCAGCTGTAGGGTTATGTACGGGTTCTGAACACGCTTAAGGGATGCTAGGTTAAGCTATAGAGTAGCTTAGAGTAGGTGAATAAACAGAGTAGGTGAATAAACAGCATTTTTGACTTAGGACATTATTAATTTATGGTGGGTTTATTGGGATGTAATGCCGTCAGAAATCGAGGAAGATCTATAGATTCCGTGACCTATGGACCTAGCTTGCTGATTAAGAGAATAGGTTCCCGCTCAGTCAGAATGTCAAAGTTCATGCAACTAGCATGAGACCCCTGGGCTCTACAAACATTTCCTCCTCCAAAGGCCACACAAGGGACCCAGTTTATACAAAAACCAGTATTTGTCCACTTTGTTGGTTAGGACTCCTGACAACACTTCACCACCTGAGTTTTCACCAACAAGTACCCAGAAATGAAAGGCATCTGTACTGCTCCCCTGACCCACTGCCTCCTCTCACGTGGAACTCAATTCAAGCTTTGTTTTGGTTTGGTTTTTATCCATCTTATCAAATGCCGTCCCCTTACCAGAGAACCACCAGTCTCTCAATGCCAACAGCTCTTTTCCAAGAGGAACTCTTATCCCCAAATAACTTCAGAGTGATTTCACACAATAGGAGATAAGGTAAGAAATGCTCTTCAGAAGCTTTGCCCTCTTAAGCAAATTTGTTGTCCAATCCAAGAAATTAACATTTGAAGTGAGAAGTCTGGTTACCCAGCACTTTCACCCATTCCATTCCATTTCCTGTTAAAGGTCATAGAATTACAGAATTTGCAGGTTAAAATTATACTTGTTTACCTTCCTCTCCCACCACCAGACTGTGATCTCCTGGAGGACATAAATTGCATTATTAGTATAAAATATCATTGAAATTACCACAGATTTGGACGTATTTGTAGGGGCCTCACAGGCCATTGTGGTTGAATGGAAAGCAACCGGGTCCTAACTCCACCTCTCCCGCTGACACAAGCTCTACTTTCAGTTCTTACAAGCAAAACAATTTTTCCTTTGTGATTTTTATTTATAGCAAAACGTATTCCTCCCAGGCCACCCAAGGCAACTGGGAGCCAGCTTCCTTTCTCTCTTCCCCTTCCCAGTCCCCCTGGGACATTTTCATCCTCGTGGTTCAGCTTTACCTGGTTTTGTGACCTCTGGGTCTGTGAAAGTAGGACATGATCATGAGTCTTCTCTCCAGAGGCGCCTGGCTGGCTCAGGCAGTTAAGTGTCTGCCTTTGGCTAGGGTCATGATCACAGGGTCCTGGGATCGAACCCCAAATCAAGCCCCTTATCCAGCTCCCTGCTCAGTGGGGAGTCTGCTTTTCCCCCTCCCTCCCTTCCTGCACTCATGCTCGCCTTCTCCCCCTCTCTCTCAAATAAATAAAATCTTTAAAAAAAAAAAATTTCTCGGGGCGCCTGGGTGGCTCAGTGGGTTAAAGCCTCTGCCTTCGGCTCAGGTCATGATCTCAGGGTCCTGGGATGGAGCCCCGCATCAGGCTCTCTGCTTGGCAGGGAGCCTGCTTCCTCCTCTCTCTCCGCCTGCCTCTCTGCCTACTTGTGATCTTTGTCTGTCAAATAAATAAATAAAATATTTTTTAAAAAATTTTTTTCTCTCCACCCCTGAGACCCTAATAGTAATCACTCTGTAGAAAATCATTCTCTCTCCTTACACTGTGCTCCCAGTTTTCTTCTTCCCTGTCAAGTGAAGACAGTTGTGAGCCTTTGATAGATCTTTCCCATGGGATCCCTCCTTTTTGGTAGTTGACTGAGATTCACCAACCCCATCAAGAAAACAGTCAGTACCTTAGTCTAACTTCAGAGTGGACGTGGATTAAATGTTGGCCTCACTTAGTTCTATCAAATCATCTCACATTACCTTTTAAAAATCAAAATAGGAAAAGCCAAGTCTTTGGGTTATTAGATGGGAGTTCTAGCTGTCAGCCCAAACCATGTGGGTTGGCGAGGAGGGGGCGTGATGTGGTGTGAGTAACATAAAAGGCGTGCACTAAGAGGTGAATCCGTAACCAACATAAATGTGTAGAAACGTAAAGGCGATTACAAGTATGTAAGTATACAGTCTCCAGAGAGGGTTTAATTTGGTCTCTCCTTCTCCTGCCACAGAAACCAAATGATCGCGTCCATAAAGTGAGACTGGCAATAGGAAATGGCTTGCGAGCAGACGTGTGGAGGGAATTCATCAGGAGATTTGGGGACATTTGTATTTATGAGTTCTACGCTGCCACTGAAGGCAATATTGCCTTTCTGAATTACACGAGAAAAATCGGTGCTGTTGGCAGAGTAAACTACCTACATAAAGTAAGTACATTGAAAGATGAAAGTGTACGGGACTGCCTTTCAGAACAGAGAGATTTCTTAAAAGCTGTGTCACGATGATGTTCTTAGAAGCTCGTACCATGTCAGAGCCGAGGTCGATCCGTGTCTCCAAGAGAGGATCTGCTCATTCTCTATGACAGTGAATGCAAAGTGACAGGGCCCTTTCATTTTTAAATCTCAATTTCTCGTAATAACAACCTATTACACCTTTGCTACCTGCAACTTCTGCGCAATATTCCCAATGCATTTATGAGTGTAGATGACCAAACACCAGAAGCCTACTGGTGGGTAAGTTGACCACACACTGCGAAACAGGTTGTTTCTCTCTCATGGTCCTGTGTGTCACAGTGACCGGGGGACATTTGTACACCTACAGGGGCAGGGTGCCACCCCCTGAGCTCTGGGTCCCATGGTTCTGAGGCAGGGCACCCACATCAGTGTTTGCCAAAAGCTGTGACGCCAGGATCCAGAACCACCATTTGGATCTCCCAGAGAACTGGAACGTGCCCCGGCTCTGGGATCTCGCAAACATTCGTATTTCCCCGATGACTCCACCAGAATGCTAGTTCTTATTTTTCAGCCAGCTCCCACAGCAGTCTCTGCTCCCACTCAGGTGTTTATTGTCTGGTGTCTCCAGACGGTCTCTTTGCCTTTCTTGTGTTTGAGCAGTCAGTCTTCCTGGTGATCACGTCTTTCAACAATCCCAGGAATTTTCAGCACTGGCTGGAGCAGTCCCAGCTGTCAGTGTTCCACTGGCAGCCCTTCCTGCCTGGCCCTGAAGGGTTATACCAGAGCTCCCAGGCAACAGGATGGGCTAATCCTCAGAGTGCAAAGGACAGTAATTTGTGTGCCGAAGAGCTCAGCCTCGAGAGATCAAATTTCAGCACGTTGCATACTAACTGGGCGACCTTGAGCAAGTCTCTTCTGTTGCTTAGGCCTCCCTTTCACTGTTTGCAAAACAGAGATAAAAAGAGAAAATGTAGAGCCTAATGCATCTGGCCCAAACTGTATTTATAATGAGGGGAAAGGGTTATTGAAAGAATTAAATAGCTTGGGAAAAAAGTCCTTAGAGGCTATAGCCCAATGCCTGTCATGTAATAGCCGTGAACAATTATTAGCTATTGCTATTGTGCTTATTATCATCCCATTCCTCACATTCTGGCTTATCTCAAGGCATTCTCAAACCCCAGGAACATCTCAGACACTGACAGCCACGTCTATGCAACACAGGTCCTGCCACCTCCACGCCTGTGCCATCTGGCTCAGTGGCCACTAGCTATATGTGGCCATTGCTATTTAAATGATGTAAATGACATTTTAAATTCAGTGCTTCCTTCTCACCAGCCACGTTTCACGTGCTCAGTAGCCACGTGTTTTATGGCTACTGTGTTGGGCAGTACAGATGTAGAGCATTTCCATCATAGCTGAAAACTCTACAGGGCAGCACTGCTACAGGGCTGAGAATCCATCTTACTCCTCACTGCCGCCGTGCCTGATAAGGTCAGCCTTCTCTAGCTAGCTTCAGTTCAACCTGCACCAGCCCAAACCTTGGGTACCCAGGTCGAATGCAACTCGGAACAAGAAAGGGTAGGAGGCTGAGTTGATTGAGACATGGTACAAGACGTCCATGTCATTACAACTGACCCTCAAAAAGACAAGTTTCAGGGAAACTCGTTTTAAACCAGACCTGAGGACCTTAGAAGTTGGTGCCATATATTACTTCGTTCTTGGCTTCTCATCCATTGGTTGCCTTGTTTTATTGTCAGTTTTTCGGCTTTAAGCAAGAAGGTATTTTTTTTAATTGGAAAAAAAAAGTGGGAGGGGGGAGAAGATGCCCCTGCAACTGATGTGGAAAGAAACATTAGTTACCAGCCCCCAATTTTTTACACCCTTGCAAATAAACAAGCTCTAACATTGGCGGGCTATGAATGCTACTTGCTTTGTAATGGTTATCTGCTGCTATTGAGGCATAGGACTGGTTACCTTATCATATAGATTTAAATCTGAAGTGGACACAGTCTTCCTGGCTAATAATTACTTCTAAACACTGTCAGATTTAGTAGAGGAAATAAGAGTAGAGAATATTAGTAGAGAAAATCATATGTTTATTTCTCTTACTGGGCTACATAAATTTAAATTCTTGTGTCTTTGAAATGTATATGTGAAATATGGTGGAGTTTTAATCATTTGATAGCCACATGCATGAAATAATTATAGCACTAAGCCTTAACTATATTGGAAAATATGTGGAAACGTGAAACACCTAATAGTGGCATACAGGTTTTTAAAATCCCCTTGTGATATGTCTACCCAAACACATGTGGGAGAGTGTTCACAACATCATCATTTGTAAAAGTCTAAAACTGGAAACAGTCCAAATGCCAATTAACAGGAAGATAGATCAATTGTGGTGTATCCATACAAGGAAAATCCCGTGGCAATAAAAAATGAACCATTGGGGAAAAAAAACAGCATGGCTAGACGAGTAACAGACATTATACAGAATGAAAGCAGGAACAAGGGCACATACTTTATCTCCTTACCTCATTTATTTGAAGTTAAGATAATTGGTGGTGATAAGTTAGAATAGCAGTGGACATGACAGAAAGGGGCAAGAGGAGACTTTGACAGTATATGGAAGTGTTTTATTTCTTGGTCTGTGTGGTAATGACATGGATGTGTCCATATGTAATTTTACCAAACTGGGTGTTTAAGATTTATGTACTTTTTGTACTTAAGGTATGCTATGCCACAATAAAAGGGGAAAGATGTAAAGAAATTTATATTTGAAATGATATATTTTGGGGCTCCTAGTTGGCTCAGTCAGTTAAGCATCTGCCTTCAGCTCAGGTCATGATCCCAGAGTCCTGGAATGGAGCCCCGTGTCCAGCTTCCTACTCAGCGGGGGTCTGCTTCTCCCTCTGCCTCCACCTCTCCCCATGGTTGTGCTCCTGCGTGCACACTCTCTCACTCTCTCTCTTTCAAATAAATAAAATCTTAAAAAGTAAATAAAATAAAATTATGTATTTTAATTTTTCTAGAAAGTCGTAACTTACGATCTGATTAAATATGACGTGGAGAAAGATGAGCCTATGCGAGATGGAAATGGATATTGCATCAGAGTTCCCAAAGGTACGGGAGAGTTCTGTTCAGTTAACCTGGGTTGTTTTTTTTTTTTACCATTATCAAGTGACTATTAAGAACTAACATACAGGGACACCGGGTGGTTCAGTGGGTTAAGCCTCTTCCTGTGGCTCAGGTCATGATCTCAGGGTCCTGGGATCGAGCCCTGCATCAGGCTCTTAAAAAAAGGTTTAAAAAAAAAAAAAAAAAGAACTAACATACAATTGCTAAAATGAATACGTGATAAAAAAAAAATTTTTTTAGGGTGGGGGAATAAAAGAGACTTATTTAATACCCTCAGAAATAATTAATTTCCAGGAATTCCAAAAGGTATTCATTTACCACTACATATAGCATAGTTATACTTTGAAACTTAGCTTAACAACTTCCTGTCTGTGAGGTATTTTGGGGAAAGGGATATGGAATGATGGTTGCAAAATCTAGTTCACTTTAGTGGGTTTTCCTTCACCTTCAAACTTAAAATACCCTGCATTTGTCTAATGATGTGTGTAAATCATTATTTGGTAAAATACTAACATTTGTAGAATTACAAATGTGTGGCCACATAGAATTCTGTACTTTGTGTGTACCGTGTCTATACATGCATATATGATGTGTATGGCTATACATGTACATGGGCATGGAAAGTGACCCTTCCTACAGCCAGCGTGTTGCCAATGGATTGTATGACAACAGTTGTTTTGTTTGATTGGTTTTTTTGGTTTCTTTCTTTTTTGTTCTCTTGCATTCACCAATTCTTAGCACTGTGTTATTTTGCTCCAAAGCTAGGCATTTTTTCACATTTCTATCAAGGCATGAAAAAAGCAAAGTTGCTCATTGAAAATTCTCAAGACCTCTGTCACTCTTACTCTAGGTTTACCGGCATGTTCCAAAACCCATTTTTTTAAAGATATTTATTTATTTATTTATTTATTTATTTGATAGAGAGAGCCACAGCCAGAGAGGGAACATAAGCAGAGGGAGTGGGAGACGGAGAAGCAGGCTTCCCACCAAGCAGGGAGCCCAATGCGGAGCTCGATCCCAGGACTCTGGGATTATGACCTGACCCAAAGGCAGTTGCTTAACCAACTGAGCCACGCAGGCGCCTCAAAACCCCCTATTAAAGCCAGGTTTCACACTTCAATGGCAGAGGGGAGCCTGGGTGGCTCAGTTGGTTAAGCGACTCAGGTCATGATCCTGAAGTCCCAGATCAAGTCCTATATCGGGCTCCCTGCTCTGCAGGGAGTCTGCTTCTCCCTCTGACCCTCCCCCCTCTCATGCTCGCGCTCTCTCTCTCTCTAATAAATAAATAAAATCTTTAAAAATATATAAATATAGGCAGGAAAGGATAGGTTTTTAAAAACATTTTCTTAGTTTGGTGTTACTTAGATTTTATTATTTTAAGTCTACGGCCATACCACGCTGAACGTGCCTGATCTCATCTGATCTCGGAAGCTAAGCAGGGTTGGGCCTGGTTAGCAGTTGGAAGGGAGATTTTATTATTTTAAGCCATGTGTCAACCTCTTTAAAATAAAATGTGATCAAAACCCAATTACAAGAGTTTGAAAAGGCACAAGAAAACCAATGAGTTTCAATTTCATTACAAATTTTTAAATCTGGGAATAGTCTGAAAAAATATATGCTAATTTCAGCCCGGAGTTAATTTGATAACTGGGGCAATGTCCATTGGCAGGACTTAGGGTTATGCACATGAGGGATAGGCATATCTTCTGTAAAATGGGATAAGAATTATTTGAACACAGTCACTTTTGGAAGAATTTTAAGATCCACTTGAGGAACAGATATATACGGAGTTTCAATACCTAGAATTTAGAAAATCTGTGCATTTGGTCAATCAAAACAGATTGAAAGAGAATTTTATAAGTTTATGTCTTAGAAATACTATAAAACTAAGACAGAATGGTAGGGATGTTTCACTCGGGAGTTGTCTTAGGTTGTAGAAAATGAAAGGTTGAGGTAAAGGAGAAAATATCTTCCATTTGCAAGTTCAAAAACTGATTCCAAATACTGTATGCAGATTATAAAATGATAAGCATCTGAATGTTGCCACTGTACATGGAAAATTAGATCAATGTTGTGCCAGCTTTGTAAATGATTTCTAATAAAGGTAACTGAAAATGCAACCTGAACAACATCGCACTACATTTTTGAGAGTATTTTAATTACTAATAAAGTCTTTAATTTTTTCATTGTGGAAGACAGGCTTAATGCCAGGCCCTATAAGATTAAAAAATGGCATTTGAAAATAAAATAAAATAAATAAAATTACATTTAAAATGGTACTTTCAGCAGGTTTAAGGGCCACACGTGAAGATGTCTTTTTCTGAGTATATGGCAACAGTTTCAAGAGAATGTTAATAATAAAATTTGCCTACTGCTAGCAGATAAAAGAACAGTTTACTCTCTTCTGTTTTAGGTGAGGTTGGACTCCTCATTTGCAAAATCACAGAATTTACACCCTTTTCTGGCTATGCTGGAGGAAATACTCAGACAGAGAAGAAAAAACTGAGAGATGTCTTTAAGAAAGGAGACCTCTATTTCAATAGTGGAGATCTCTTAATGATTGACCATGACAATTTCATCTACTTCCACGACCGAGTTGGAGATACTTTCCGGTTGGTTTCTTTGAATTATTGAGCCAGAAAACTAACACATGTACAATTTGGCTGTCTCCTAAATTGGAACCTCATTCTACTTTGGCTCTGATGCTCCATTTCCTTCTATATCTCAGTGCATCAGTTCAACCTCTGTATTCCCAGAAAATAAGCAACAAAACACAGAAAGTGTCACTCTGCAATGCACAGTTAACTTGCTTGAGCAACACCAGATGAGGAAAAAAGCAGAAAACTTGGGCCCGATTTTTGAAGCCTAATAGTCCATCCAATTCCTCTCCTTTATCCTACACTTGATCTTAGCCAAAAGGCCGAGAAGCGATCCTCTCCTTTATCCTCAATTATTACCAGACACTCGTAGGACAGCCAGGAATTTTCACACTGCTTCCAGTCATGGGGCCTTTCTTCAGATAAAACCAAAGGCAAACTAATGTGGAGCTGATGGGCTGAAGAGGAGGTGAAGTGTTCTGAGCCCCACCTGTTTCCCTCCCTCCCTCGCTCGCTCCAGCCCTAACCAGGTGGTTTCCCACAGAAACCTGAGTCAGCACCATGAAGTTTGGAGATCATTATAATAAGACCATGAAACTAATTCCCAACCACAGCATGGGCCCCCAGCCTCATGACACTTGGGTTTAATCAGCTTGCTTCCTGTGTAAGGTCCTTGAGACCAGGCCCTGTGCTTGCTGGTTCACCCCCCAGCACCTAGCCCGGAGCTTAATACACATGAATGAATAAATGAATGAATGAGGAAGGGATGGAAGGTGTCTGGCTGCAGTAGGCAGAGCAAGAATAGGAATGAGGAGAACCAAGCACCTAAGCTCACCCCTCCTCCTGACCAGCTGTGCTGTCACGGCAGGTAACCTTTCTCAAGCCCAGTTCCTTCACCCATGAAATAAGGACCTGCCAGGCGCGGTGGTGCACGTACCTGTAGTCCCAGCTACTCAGGAGGGACGCAGGAGGATTGCTTGAGCCCAGGAGTTCTGGGCTGTAGCGCACTATGCCGACCGGGTGTCCGCACTAAGTTTGGCATCAATATGGTGACCTCCCGGGAGGGGATCGGGGGACCACCGGCTTGCCTAAGGAGGGGTGAACCAGCCCAGGTTGGATACAGAGCAGATCAAAACTCCCGTGCTGATCAGTAGTGGGATCGCTCTTGTGAATAGCCACTGCACTCCAGCCTGGGCAACATAGCGAGACCCTGTCTCTTAAAGAAAAAAAAGAAAGAAAGAAGGACCTCAGTGATCCTCCCATCTCTAGTATTCTATGAGTCAGGATGCATACGATGTTTTTATGCCACCTTCATGTTACGAAAATATACTTCTGGGAGATCTAAAGAATTTTTAAATGTAAGACAAATTTTAATTCTTTATTAAGAGGACAAGTAGCCCGAGGTTGGGCACTAACATTATAACCTCCCTGCAAATAAAGTGTATCTCCTATTCAAAGCTTTCCCTTTGCCATGAGACCCCGAAATACAAGGACGAAATTCCATTAAATTGAATTAAATAGCAACCAAAGTCAGTAAGAAAAGTGAGAGACCTAAACACATCAAAAAGTCATTGAGACTTATTTTTATTTCCTGGGCCTTTCTCAGGCCAAACCTGTATTTCAACACTAGACCAACACCATTCTTTGTGTCATGTTTCATGTGGTGAGGTTGGAACTTCACATTTTATTATTTAGTTCTACGCCTTTGTCTTTTGTTTCTCAAGCAAGGTGACTGAGTCAGGGGCATCCGGGGGAAGAGAGTGGAACGCAAGTGCTGGCCCCTCCAGAGGTCTGGGGCTGACACCACCTGCCCTGTCCCGGCAACCTGGCCAGGGACCATCAGTAACCGCTGCTAACCTTGCCTTTTCTTCCAGCTGGAAAGGGGAAAACGTGGCCACCACCGAAGTTGCTGATATAGTAGGACTGGTCGATTTCGTCCAAGAAGTAAATGTTTACGGAGTGTCCGTGCCAGGTATGCACAATATGTTGTAAGTCTAACCCTTGTGCCTAAACCCACACAGTAACTGAACATTGTTTTAAGCCCAGAGCAAAGTTTGTCATCACTTTTGCCTGTCAGCTGGAGAGTCCAACAACTCTTTGAGCCACCTGGCAGTGAGGGGCTGATGTCTGGTTTATAGTCCACTGTAAATCAGCCAAGTCAGTACATCTGAACCTGGCCTCCTTCCATGGTTCAGCTCCCTGGCTGTCCTTGGGCTCTCAGGCAAGCCAGATCTCTCCAAGATGCATGGTCCCACACTGCATTTGGCACCCCTCAGGCTTGATAGTGGGGAAATGGTACCTTGGCCTCTGAACCAGGAATCACAAATAAAAACAAGTAGAATTGTTAAGAGGAAAAAAACTGAAAAGGAGCTGACTTTGTCCAGACTTCTTTTAAAACAGGTCCTTGACTTCAGCCCACCCCATGAGTTTCAGAATCATCACACAGGGTGGGGTCACCAAGCCATCAAGTGCAGATCTGTTTCTGCCAGCAGAGTGGGGACTGCTGAGTTCTGACTTTGGGAACTTGGCTGAGTACCTGCTGGCTGTTTGACATTGGGCAAGTCACTAAAATTTGGGGTAATACCAGCCCTGCAGTTGAGATTGTCAAGAGAACTCATTCATTTCAACTACGTAAATACCAAATGCCTGTTTACCAGATATATCCAGGAGTGTTGTCATGGGAAGAAATCATTTTCATTATAGATGACAGAGGATTAAAACCTGCAAATCACTGTCCAAATATAAGGTGCTAGGGATATTATTAATATTCCCCCAGTACTCAATATTTGGGATTCTCACCTATTTTCCAAAGGAAAATCCAAAAGTCTCTCTTTCCTGAGCTGCGATGGTTTCCCATGACTTTGGGCTGTCTTTAATTTTTTTAAGACGATCTGAGACTTTCTCTTGCCTGTTCCTCTCCAACCCTGTGGCAGTGCCACGAACGGATGTGCAGCTGCCTCCCAGGTCACAGAGCATGAGGTACAGCACACTCCTCATGTTGGAACACGGGCTGAATTCACACAAAGACACATGTCCTTGTTGTCCACCATCACGGCATGCTGGGCCCTCACAGACCCCACCTGAAATGTTGCATGCATGTCCGAATGCTGGATTTAGCTAACCACACAAAAGAATGTGTATGAGAAGGTGAGAGAATCTGGGGAATGGAATGGAAGGATCGAATCCAGTGCTCTTCAGAGTGGGGTCACTCGGGAGCTTGCTCACAGTGCGATTTCTCAGGCCGACCCCAGACCTACTTACTGAATCAGAATCTCTGCGGTGGGGTCTGGACAGCTGTGTTTTTTTTTGTTGTTGTTGTTGTTTTTTTAAGATTTTATTTATTTATTTGACAGAGAGAGATCACAAGTAGACAGAGAGGCAGGCAGAGAGAGAGAGAGGGAAGCAGGCTCGCCGCTGAGCAGAGAGCCCGATGCGGGACTCGATCCCAGGACCCTGAGATCATGACCCAAGCCGAAGGCAGCGGCTTAACCCACTGAGCCACCCAGGCACCCCTGGGCAGCTGTGTTTTAACAAACCCTCCAGTGATTCTTAAAAACAATGAAGTCTGATTGGGAGGTGAGGAAAACGTTCTAGAACTAGATACAGGTGATGGTTGCACAATGCTGTGAATGTACAAAATACCACTGAATTGTACACTTTAAAATAGCTAAGATGAATTTTATGTTATGTGTGTGTGACCATAATTTAAAAAAAAAATACTGAATTCTGAGAAGCACTGAAGCCTTGTCTGGCCGATCATCAGGATCATCTGAGAAACTTTTTTTTTTTTCATTTTATTTTTTTTTTCCATTTTATTTATTTTTTCAGCGTAACAGTATTCATTGTTTTTGCACAACACCCAGTGCTCCATGCAAAACGTGCCCTCCCTATTACCCACCACCTGTTCCCCCAACCTCCCACCCCTGACCCTTCAAAACCCTCAGGTTGTTTTTCAGAATCCATAGTCTCTTATGGTTTGCCTCCCCTCCCCAATGTCCATTCATCTGAGAAGCTTTTGTTTTGAGTTTTTATCTAAGTTCCAGTTAGTTAATGTACAGTGTAGTATTAGTCTCAGCTATACTGTATAGTGATTCAACCTGGGAAACTTTTTAAAGCCCAGATCTAATAGATCAGAACCTCTAGGGTTTGGGACTAAGACTCTTTATGCCTTCTTTTTATCCCCAAGTGACTCTAACAACTACTAAGATCTCAGAATCACCCATCTAGAACAAAAAGAAGAGGAGGTTAATGGTTTTCAAATGACTTTAAGGCAATCAGGTAGAACAAGGAGCAGGTATGCAACACCAGGGAACAAACTTTCACTTGAGATGTCTCATATAACCAGAGGCCAACAACAGAAAAGGCTGTCTCCTAGGGCAGGGAATGTCCCAGGGACTGGGATGTGTGAAGAAGCTGGATGTCCATGTGAGGTCCTGTGAGGATTCTGCAGCATTGAAAGCTTCGAGATGAGCTGAGACGTTGTTTCTCAGCTTTCAGAGTCTGTGATTCTCGATATCTTGCCTGTGGCTGGCTGGTCTACCAAGCACGCAGCCAACCCCATTCCAGCCTAGAAACACAGCAGGACTATCTAGAATAAGCCAGTCTACCAGAGTGATTCTCAGCAGCAGAGAACTCAGCGGGACCTTCACACATCTCAGCTTTCAACCAGGAAGGTACTCCAAAGTTTGGGTCTGGTTGACATTTATTAGGTGTCACACCAGAACTTCCCAGCTACTCTCCAGAACCTTTTGTTCTCTATAGACCTTTCTGCAATGATGAAAATGTTCTGTGTCTGCACTGTCCAATATGGTGGACAATAATCATGGCTGCTAAGCACTTCAAATGTGGCTAGTACCACTGAGGAATTGAATTTTTTATTGGATTTTATTATAATTAATTTTAAGAGCCAAATGTAACCAGTGGCTGCCTCACTGGACAGTGCAACTCTATAGAGACTCTGGCCAGAACAGCTGTAAACCGGAACCTTCTTCCTTCTGGAGCTGAACCGGCCCCAAACCAAGCCCTGGGAGCCTGGGAAGAGACCAGAGACCCAATAGGACTATTCATGTCTCAGCTGGGCATTGCCTCTGTCAGAGCAAGAGGCAAGGAGCCAGTCAGCGCTGAAGATTTCTGTTGCATCAGCCTCTGCCTTGATTCTAAAAGAAGTTTACCAGAGACATTCGAGAGTCCTGAGATGGGTGCTCTTGAGAGAGCTCCCAGAGTGGGGACCCCTAGAGAAAGAGGGTCCAGTGCCCTTCCTCCCTCCTTTAGCTCAAGGCATATTGTATAGGGGTGCACTTTCTTTCTTTTAATGTTTCCTCTTGCTCCCTTCCATATTTAGAGCCACAAGTAAACACACAGTCACCATGGGAGAGGTTTCGAAAGCTGGGGCCCAGGTGACAAAGGACGGGCTCCTTCCCCTCTCTGATTACAGCTAAGTAGTTCAGGGAAGTGGACCTAGACTCCCGCTGAGTCTGCTGGGTCAGGTAGAAGATGTATTAAGACCTAATTACCACTATCCTCACAAGAAAACAGTTGAGTAATTGTTCTAAACTCCTCTCCACTTACGTTGCTGCGTGACAGGGAGGAAAGAGCTGCTGGATCTCCGTGGAGACACAGCCTCTAAGGGAGTAAAGCTTATCAACAGAGGGCCCACAGCAGCTCACCCTTGTGCCTCCCATCACCCTTCCCACCCACAGCTTCTCTGAAATGCAGAGAGGCAGAGCTATTAAGAAACTTGATTAAATAAATAAGTCTCAAAGGTGGTGTTTGTGCCCTGAAGCACAACGGACCTGACGCTGCACCCTGAGCCCGGTGGTGCATGACAGGGGACAAAGGACTTTTCACCAGAGTCCAAAAGCCAAAATTCCCTGAGCCACCAGTGGGACTTGTCTCCCTCTCAGGTGTTTTCATGGAGGCCACTAAGAAAGATGACCACTTGTCTCAATCCAGTGTCTCACTCTGCCTGTTATTTGCTGTGTGAACGTGAACAAATTCCTCATTGTCTTTAAGCCTCAGGTTTTTCATCTGTAAAATGCAGATAATATTTCTACCTCTTCATAAGGCTGTTGTGCGGGTTAAATGGGGTAGTCCATAAACACACTTAGTATAGGGTCTCGCATATGATAAAGATTTAATTGGGACACCGGGGCGGCACTGTCTGTTGAGTGTCCGACTCCTGGTCTCAGCTCCGGTCATGATCTCACCGTCTTGAGATCAAGCCCTGCATCGGGCTCCAAGCTCAGTGAAGAGTCTGCTAAAGTTTCTCTCTCTCTCTCCCTTCGCCCCCTTCCCACTTTCCCTCTCTAAAGTGAATAAATAAACCTTTAACAAGAAGATTTTAATCGGCATATAGCTCTTGTTGTTGTTGTATTCGCTTTAGAATGACTTCAACATATATCTGAAATAAAAATTCCAACTATCCAAAAGAAACCCATGTTCTCAGTCCCCGCTTCTTTGAATCAGGAAAGCGTCATAAATAGCACAACACAGCTAATGTTTTCTCGTTTGATTTCTAGGTCATGAGGGTCGAATTGGCATGGCCGCAATCAAAATGAAGAAAAACTGTGAATTCGATGGAAAGAAAATCTTTAACCATGTTGCCGATTACCTGCCCACATATGCAAGGCCCCGGTTTCTAAGAATACAGGTGAGACCTCTCGCTGTGGAGTTCAGTTATCCTCTCTCTCAGAGACAGCTGTCTCTTAGAGAGCAACTCCCTTCTACCATGGCGACTCTATTAACCAAATTTTCACCACCCCTAACCCGGAAGCTCAACAAGGAAGCAGAAATATCAGAAAATAGAACTAGCAGAAGCCAAATTCTGATCCCTTTCTCCCTAAAAAGACAGACCAGTTCACTGAGCAGCAGCATTAGCTGATAACTCACAAAGACTGTGTTTGACGAGGCATGACAGACACTTGAAACAGAAACGCTCTGACCCTCCTATTTGTTGTTTCCAGTTCTAAAGAACGGAAAAATCCACTGTAGTTCTACACCTTTCTAAGGTGTGAAATTTAATTGGGCATCATTAGCCGGTTGGAACTATCAGAAGCTTAACTACCACCACAAGAGGGATGTTTTTTTCTTTCTCAGACATTAACCCGTTGGTTAGCTTAACACTCTCACTTTTGGACTATGAGCTCTATGATTCTGTAGCTGGAGACTTGAGAAAAGAAATATTAGATTACCTGCTATTGCGGAAGTTATAGGGTTATTTCTGTTGCTGTTCATAAAGCACTGACATTTGCTTTACGAGAATGGCAGAGAGACGTGAACATTGGAATAGCCTCAGGTCCGCCATCACCTATCAACTGAAGAAAGAAAAAGCCATCTGTGTGAAGATGATTCCCTAGCCCCACCCCTCCATAAATTAGGATATTCTAGTAACACCTGGAGCTCAATAAGCAGTTCTACTCTGCCTCTCACCAACCACAGCCCCTCGTGCCCCACAGGTGATTTTAAAGCCTCAGGGGAATGGAAAACTACCTCCACAGAGCCCCCCCCCCCCCCCCACACACACCCTGTGGAGCTTCTGTAAACCCGAGGTATCGATACGTGGAACTGCCCTTCACAGCTTCCACCTGAACCAGCCTTCCTGTCCCACCTCTGCCCCTTGGCCTGAACCCTCATCTGTTTACAAAACACTCCACCAATGTGGACTGTTTGCTGTTTTTCAGGACACCATTGAGATCACTGGAACTTTTAAACACCGCAAAGTGACCCTCGTGGAAGAGGGCTTTAACCCAACAGTCATCAAAGATGCCTTGTATTTCTTGGATGACAAAGCAGAAACGTATGTGCCGATGACTGAGGACATTTACAATGCCATCAATAATAAAGTTCTGAAATTCTGAATATTCCTGACAGGCTAACTCACATTTCCAGAAAGAAACTGAATGAACCCAGTACAGCCATTTGGTGTAATCCAACCTTAATTTGCTTGAAGATTGCGAGATGCAATTTTTTTATGCATTCCAAAAAGGGAGGCTTTTTAAAAATTACACATTAACCTTGACATGTGAAAATATTTAGAGATAAGTATTTTTTCAATTTGCACCTACCATTCGTATTTGCAGAACAAGCTTGTTAGAGGGTGCATTATTTCCTAAAATATATAATAAAATAGATGAATGCCAACTGATGTGATGACATTGTCTCTTTCTTGACTTTAAGTGCAAAAACCCTGAGCCTAACAGCCTTGTTGGCAACTTTTCTTACATGTCCTAACTCATCATAAAAATAATGGCATTGTAGGTTAAAAATAAATAAAGACAAAAATAAATTAAAAATGGCAAGAAGCTGAAAGGTGAGGGGGCTGGGTCACTAATGAGCAGTCCGGTGGAAATCCAGCTCCAGTGTGAGGCCAACTCTCCCCTCCTCATAGCATCTGGGCCACTGTCTACAAATTGCATTCTCCATCAGGTGAGAAGGCCACCTAGACCCCTTAAAGGAGCCTAAGCCAACAGTACCAGAATTTTATACATGGAAGGTGTTAGTAGACATTTCTCAGTTGGCTGATGATTGTCCTGTGGGGATACAGCTCAGGCACTTCTAAGATCTGATTATTCAGAAAACAGAAAACCCAACTATTTGTGAATCCCCCAGTTTTTTAAATGTGAAGGCTCAGATTTTATAAGCCTTGCGTGGACCTGAACAAAATGTATCTGTGGGCAAGATAAGTCCCAGATCTCCAGTTAGTACCCCCCCCACCAGACCCACGTGCTCTTCAAACTTGAGATGATTTCGCTCCACAACCAGTCTCCTGCCGAGTAGCCTGTTTAAGGACCTAAGCACCCTGGGCATGATGCGGGAGGGTCGGGAAACTTAGAGGAGCCCTTGCAGACAGGCTCTTTCTCCTTACACTTAGCAAGATCCCTTCTTGAGGACAAGTCCTTAACCTCAGCCTGTGTCAGTTGTACAGTCTTAGGAGCAGGTCCCTGGTAGTGGCAATCAAGACAACATATCCTTTACTGGAGCTTATCCTAGGAAACAGGAACTTCATGGTAACTAAGTCCATGTCCAGAAAGTGTAATCCAAGTTCACCCCAGTCTCCTTAAAAGAAGTGGAATTTCCTTCTCTAGAGGACATCTTCAGATGACCAGGAGCTGGCAAGGAGCCCCAATGCTCCCCCAATTTAATCCTCATAAGGCCCCAGGAAAACATATTCAGGGATCCTCAATGATAGATGACAAGAGAGGTCACCACCCCAACCCCACCACAGTTCTAGGAATATTGATTAAACTCTCTCCATTTTTTTAAGTGACTAAGAAGACTCGTGACCAGAATCCTTGCCCCCACTTATTATGCCCAATGATGAGTAGTTCCTGAGCACTTAATATGCCTAAAGGACCTGAGGATGGCCCCAGGAAAACCCCAGATACCCCTGTGTATTTGTGAATTTTGCCAATCATTTAGAACATTGTTGCTTGTGGTTCAGCACTTAACAATTTTTGCAAAATTCTAAATAATCTCTGCCTTTGCTGTACTGATCTCCTAGGGACAATTTGAACACAAATGATGGGAGAGAACATGACTTTTGTTCTTGAAAATATCACATTGTACAATTATGTGACTTCTGATGTTGTTAAAGTAAATCTGGTTGTAAGCAGGGGTTACATTAAAGCATGTGTTCTCAGATGAGAGCTCAGCACTTACACTGTTATCTAGAACATTCATTTGTCTGTAACCAGAGCCTACTGGGGCCCGACCACCTTTTTTCTTTCTAATATTTTATTAATTTTATGGGGCACCTGGGTGGCTCAGTGGGTTAAAGCCTCTGCCTTCGGCTCTGGTCATGATCCCAGGGTCCTGGGATCAAGCCCCGAATCAGGCTCTCTGCCAGGCAGGGAGCCTTCTTCCCATCCTCTCTTTCTGCCTGCCTACTTCTGATATCTGTCAAATAAATAAATAAAATCTTTTAAAAAAAAAAGATTTTATTTATTTATTTGACGGACAGAGATTACAAGTAGGCAGAGAGGCAAGCAGGGGTGGGGGAAGCAGACTCCCTGCTGAGCAGAAAGCCCGATGCAGGGCTCCCTCCAAGGACCCTAAGACCATGGCCTGAGCCAAAGGCAGAGGCCTAACCCACTGAGCCACCCAGGCACCCCGGCCCAACCACCTTTGAGCCACATTTTAGATTTTCCAGTAGAAACTCAGAAACTCTCCCTTCCAGCCTGATGCTTTTCTCAGCCTCCCACTTCCCCAAAGCTCTGCGGTTCTGGCCAGGTACCACAGGTCTGCTGTGATGGACAGAGGCACCAGCACAGTAACCTCATTCCCTGGGTTCACATGTGTGTACATGAAAGAAAGCCATTACCTGTGACAGATAATCAGTTTCAAAGATTAATTTTTTTCTTTTAGAAGGGTCACAAATTGTGCCTATAAAACATCTGCACAAATCACCATTTGCCAGTACACATGGGTACTTTTTAAAAACATAAGCTGATATCCACATAAATCATTCAACAGGCCTCCAACTTCAAACGTACTGTTGGGAAACATGTAGTAGTGCATAGAGAGGATGTTCCAGGCACCAAAATAATTTGGGGATAAAACTAGGAAACATCAGCATGAGAAATGAAAGCAAATGAGAATCACTTTAAAAATGGATAGATTCACCAAGTGCATCGACATACCCAAGAGATGATTTGTTCACGTGTTGCTCATTTGCACATCCACTCAATAAGCATTTAGTGGGTGCCTGTTACGAACCAAGAGATAAGCTGAGCCCTGGTGTGATAGTTTTCCAAGCCTCTGTGAGGAAGGAAGTCAGGTCAGACCCTCAATGAAAGCTGACCAGAAAGACCCTTGGAAAGAAATGTCAACATGAAACTTTATGCTATTGATTAAAAACTCTCTCCTTGACCAAACTCTAACCAGGCTCCTTCAAGCCATCTTGTCAACCGAGCCTCAACCTTGCCTACAAAGACTTGAACAAACACTAACATGGGCTCTAACAGCTCAAGGCCACAACCCTAGGATAACCCTGCCTCCCCTTAAAGTAACTGCCTGTGAAAAATCACGACTTCCAGAAAGTATATACTGTTGGTTCCACCCAACACTTGAAGATGGGACAGTTTCCCAAGCCCTGTGGGAGATAGGAGCCTAACTTCAATAAGCACTGTTAGCAAACCCAGATGGACTTCACACAAACCCATGTCCTCCTCCTGCTTTTTGTCATTTTTTACATCCCTGACTCTACTGCTTGCCTCCTTCCCTACACCCTCATCTTCCCTGTAAAATGCCCAGTCGCCTCTATCTGAGTCAAAGTTGAGTCTACTTTATCCTGGATGTTTTTCCCTACTGCAATAATATATTACTAATTAAAATCTGTCCCTACCACTTTAACTAATGTCCAGCTTTGTTTGCCTTTGACACTGTTAACTCATTTCAGAATGATCTCAAATAGGAGGAAACAGGTTTTGACCTATGAACTAACTAGACAAGCTGCCTTGGGAGCATAGCTTTTATTTGACAACACGGTCCAGAAAGAGAGAAAATGTACAAGTTCCAAATCTAAAGAGGGAACCTTGAAATGTACTGAAGGACCAGGGGGGCCTCCTGGACCGTGAGCTTCTGATCAGTTATGGCACGGTGTAAATAGCATGGGCTTTATTGAAGACAAGGAGACCTGGCTTTGCCCATTTACAAGCTTTTGTAACCTGGGGCCTCAGCCTCCTCATTTATAAACTGTGAGTCACAGTGCCTGACTCAGACTGCCTGCCTTCTTCATCCCAAGTGCTCCTCCAAAGTCATTCTTTCAGAGTTAAATCCACATCTTCAACATCCCGAAAAAGTATAGACTCCGTAAGCACATACATTAAGGCTCCAGGATGAGCTCTGATGAATTAGCCAATGTCTCAGTGGTCAATTAAGTCACACAGGATATTTTTTCAGGGACAAGTACAATTTATTTCTACATTGTATCTCATATCACAAGCTGAACCACAGAAGGTGCCTGTCAGTACCCTTCCTGGGGTCCTTTCAATCTGACCAGATGGCTGCGGACCTTCTGTACCATGCTGGCTTAAGCTCCCCATTTGTATCTTATCGTGGGTCACGAACCTCTGTAAGAATCTGATAAAATGATGGGCTCTCTCTTAAGAAAAATGCACATACACATAAGCACACAAATTCAGCACATAATTTTGAAGGGTTCAGCAATTCCCTGAAACGCATTCTTGGATTCTGGCTGAAACCCCTGGTCTAAACCATCGCCTGCAGAGGGCAACAGGGCAACTGGAGCCCACACTGAGAGCTGCATTCGGGAAAGCTTGGGACACTGTAAAACTTGATGAGTTTTTTGAAGGCACTTTTCTTCAGCATCATCATCTCTTCTGGGAACCTAGAGAAGATTCTGGCCCTAGAGGAGCCACCATTCTTCACAGAGCCATCCGTGGGCAGCGGCTTCTGAACACTCACAGGCATGCTGTTGCAACTGAAGGAACGCACTGCCTTCTTCTTATTTTGCACGGACAAGTAACTGAACAGGAAGGAGGACAGCTTGTGCTTGGTGACATCTGGAGCCTCTTCGGAAAAGCAGTCATCATCAAGTGGATCCAGGAGGGTTTCAAGATGGCAGCTGTCTTCCCTTTTCATAGGACTGGCTCCTACACGCTGAGGCTGCTTGATGATCTTCCTGGCCTGGGCTGGGTCAGAGCCCACCCCATTGCCAGACTGAAGGGACATTCCATTGGCCAAGGCTCTGGGGCCTATGGTTTGGGGGATGAGGTTTCCAACCTGAGGGCTAGGTTGGGAAGTACAGTGCTGACTCAGGACGAGAGTAGCAGCATCTTGAATGAGATTCCAGTCTCTCAGGATGTCCTCTCTGGTGGTGAACTGGGATGTCACAGTGAAACGGATGATCAGTTTGTCCTGGACCGTGGCCGGGATGAGGAAGAGATGGCCAGCTTTAGCTATTTCCTTTAATACACTTTCTGTGAGACAATTAGGACCCTGTTTAAAGAATAAAGAGAAATGACATCTATGTCACATCCCCCTAAGTATCCCCAGAAGCCCAGTATTTATAGATCCAAGAGGCTGAACAACCATCAACTAACATAATTATAAGCCATGGAATACGGCATTACTGGCATTACCTTTAGACGAAAAACCACCAGGCCAAGGTGCCTCTTGGCAGGAATTTCAAAGAAAGGGTCATTCCTGACCAGAGACTCAAAATATTTTGCCATTTCAGTGCCCTAAAATTGTAAATATAGAGAGAACTGAGATTAATAATAAGGAAAGGGACAATTCCACATAAAGTTTCACACTGCTAAATGGGTTTAAACATGACACCTTTGAGCCACAGAGTTCTGAATGGCTTCTGCCTGATTTTCTCCATTTGATGTAGCTCATATTCCAAGCTGGGAAACCTCCTGTGAGCAATGTCCTATGGCTCGTCATCATCAGATCCACCTCAGGAACTCATTTCTGAGGGCCCTCTTTCAGCTCAGCCCCAGAGCCAGAAGGCATGTGTTTTGCCATCAGTGAAATCTGGCCTCAGATCCTGGGCTTCACAGGTTTCTGACCGGTCAACGTGGCAAGCGAGGGCCAAAGTCCAGGCCATTGTCTGCCTTCTCAGCCAGGTACTTTGTATAGGCTGGATCTGCCCAGAGGAAGAGATCCTTGTTTTCACAGCATGTAGAGGCACCATGTGGGTTCTCAACAGCCCTGTCCTTATCCTAAGCCTACGTCTTTGCCTTGCATCTCAAACCTTTTCATATGTTCCCTATACCTCACACGCTGTTTCATGACCCCTTCTTTTTTTTTCCCATTCCACAAGGAATATATTTTTTATACATCCTCCCCACATACGTCATAGAAAACTCTCAGGGCACCTTGGTGGCTCAGTCCGTTGAGCACCTGCCTTCAGCTCAGGTCATGATCTCAGGGTCCAGGGATCGAGCCCCACATCAGTTTCCCTGCTTGGTGGGGAAGACTGATTCTCTCTCTCCCTCAGTGGTCTCTCTCTCTCTTAAATTAATAAAGAAAATATTTTAGGGGCACCTGGGTGGCTCAGTGGGTTAAGCCTCTGCCTTCAGCTCAGGTCATGATCCCAGAGTCCTGGGATCGAGCCCCACATCAGGCTCTCTGCTAGCAGGAAGCCTGCTTCCTCCTCTCTCTCTGCTTGCCTCTCTGCCTACTTGTGCTCTCTGTCAAATAAATAAACAAAATCTTAAAAAAAAAAAATCTTTTAGGGGCACCTGGGTGGCTCAGTTGTTAAGCCTCTGCCTTCGACTCAGGTCATGATCTCAGCGTCCTGGGATCGAGCCCCACATCGGGCTCTCTGCTCGACAGGGAGCTTGTTTCCCCTTCTCTCTCTGCCTGCCTCTCTGCCTACTTGTGATCTCTCTCTCTCTCTGTCAAATAAATAAATAAAATCTTTTTTAAAAAGTCTTTTAAAAAAAGAAGAAAGAAAGAAAGAGGGAGAGAAGAAGGAAAGAAGGAAGGAAGGAAGCTCTCTGCACCAGTTTAGCAAGCACAGAATTTCTCTTTGGGATAAGGGGGAAAGTTCTGGAAATAGTAATGATGGTTACACATATTGGGAGCATACCAAATGTCACTGAATTGTACACTTAAAAATGGTTAAAATGGGAGTTCCTGGATGACTCAGTGGGTTAAAGCCTCTGCTTTCAGCTCAGGTCATGATCCCAGGGCCCTGAGATCAAGCCCCGCATCGGCTCTCTGCTCAGCATGGAACCTGCTTCCTTCTCTCTCTCTGCCTGCCTCTCTGCCTACTTGTGATCTCTGTCTGTCAAATAAATAAATAAAATCTTTTAAAAAGTGGTTAAAATTGTCAATTTTACATTGGGGATATTTTCCCACAATAAAAAAAAAATTTAAACTTTCATATTAATCCTTCATTGAAGTTTATGTCATTTTTTTATTTCCTTTTTTTTTAAACCTAAGATTATTAACTAAACAAGGACAGGACTAACCTTTTCTTTCATTTCTAAAAAGTTTCTTCAAGCATCCAGAAGGATCTCAATAAAATATTTGCTAATTGCTCTCACCTGGTTCTCACTGAATCACCTGGTTCTCAGACTTGATACTCAATTTCAAGAGAACTCAAAGGATTTTAGCTAATCACACCACTTTTGCCCCAGTTTCTCAATTTCAGACATTACACAGTCAGTTATACAATGCATACACTTGGCATACAGACAGTTCATCATTGACTGTACTAGGTCAAGTTTGGTTTTAAAAGAACAGTTGATAAAGCTGATAACAAGGGGTACCTGGGTGGCTCAATTGATTAAGCATCTGCCTTCAGCTCAGGTCATGATCCCAGGGTCCTGGGATCAAGCCCCAAGCTGGGCTCCCTGCTCTGCGGGGAGCCTGCTTTTCCCTCTCCTGCTCCCCCTTCTTTGCTTTCTCTCTCTCTCTGTCAAATAAATAAAATTTTTTAAAAAAATAAATAAATAAGGGGTGCCTGGGTGGCTCAGTGGGTTAAAGCCTCTGCCTTTGGCTCAGGTTATGATCTCAGGGTCCTGGGATCAAGCCCCGTATCGGGCTCTCTGCTCAGCATGGAGCCTACTTCCCCCCCCCCCACCACCACCACCCTGCCTGCCTCTCTGCCTACTTGTGATCTCTGTCTGTCAAATAAATAAATAAAATCTTTTAAAAATAAATAAAATAAAGCTGATATCAAGCAGGATGTGGTCAGGTGGGCCCAGCTGTTATACCAGAAGAAAAAGCAGGAAGGATGTTGGAAGACCTCTCTTTCCTTGAGTACACTGGTGTCTTTCTTTTCTTTCTTTTTAGGTTTTGATCTATTCTCTTTAAGCATCTAATCTCAAAGACTTATCACACCCTACATGGTCGCATACTTTTTTACTTTCTTTTGCTTCCCCATGTTCACACCACACTTTTATTCTTCTGTCTTAACTTCTCCATTTTCTAAGAGGGGCTCAGGGAAAGGACTTCCCCGAGGTACAGGTGGCAGAAGCCAGGTCTCCTGGTCACCAGGTATGTGCACTTCCCACCATGTTCTGCTTGCTCTCCTACCTCCCAGCCTACAATGTAAGCTGCTTGTGACAAGGTAGAAGCAGGGGCCGGGGGAGAGGGGAAAAAGCTCAGCATCCCTGCCACCAGAAACCACCTTCATGGATGAAGAAAGCATGGCTACTACCCGTGCCCTGAACCAATCTAGGTCGAGGGCGGGCAGACTAGAGCTGCAAGGCCAATTACAGCGCTTTCCTGGAACATAGCCATGCCTATTTATTTTTGTATTGTCTACCGTGGCTTTTGTGCTACAGTGTCAGAATTGAATAGTTGCAACAGAAACGGTATGGCCCGCAAAGCCAAAAACAGTTACTGTCTGTCTTTTACAGAAAAAGTTGACCAATCCCAACTGTAGGTGGTAGGAAATGATGACTGATGATGATGATGATGTTAATGAGAACAGTCATCTGTTATCATTAGAAGAAGGGGAAAATGGAGGAGTGGGGAGGGGGAAAAGGAGAAGAAGCAGAGGAAGGAGGAGGAGGAGGAAAGGAAAGAAAGAATATTCATTGAGTACTTAAATGTGTACTGGGTCCTGTACTAAGTAAGGTTTTTATATGTATTATCATTGAATCATCACCATTAAGCTTGGAGAGGTATTATCATTTTCTCATCTTATAAATCAGGAAGCCAAACACAGAAAGTTTAAGTAATTTGCCCAAGGTCACCAAATAGTAAAGGGTAGAACAGAAAAATCAACCCCAGTTTCCATTCTCTAAAGTTTTACTGTATTATAGAGAGATATACATCTCGGTTTTATATAACCTTCAAGAGCTCACATAGTAGAAGATAACCCAAAATTGTGAAGAGAAAAGGTCTTCCACTCTTGAACAGCATAATTACTGTCTCTGAGCCCCACTTATAATATGGGGCTGGTCAGGGTACCCACTCCAAGCATTGTTGTAAGAATCTGATGAAACACTAAATTTTAAAATTTAAGACACTATGCAAGTAATAATTATGATCTCAGTCAAGTTGAAGAAATAAAATTAACTCACAACAACTCTGTTTTGGTTTACCCCTTACTGTTGTGGGACATTGGTAACCTGTGAGCTCAGTTTTAAAAGAGTGCTTAAGTAGGTGATCTTAGGAATGCCAAGGAAGCAGTGATCATGACTACGGCAGACAGAATAGTCAGGAAAGCTCCTGCGAGAAATGAAACACAAGCCTTTAACAACATTTGGAGAACAGAAAGCAATCCAGAAGGGCACAGCACAGGGGAAAATGCAGAGGCAGACTGAGCACACAGCTGTAACAGGTCGGTGAGAAGCCTGAGCTGAAATAGAGGCTGCTACCCGGGTCCTGGACAGCAAAGCCCAGAAGTGTGGGTCTCGTGTCGGGATTCGGGGAACTGATGGGAATTCAGAGCTTTGACTTGCAAGAGGAGCATTAGGGGAGTTGGCCAGACCTACATGCTGGATATCCAGTCCGAAGCTGTAAGCAAAAGAGCTTTCCTGGTGACTTGTAACCTCCACTGTCTCATTTCCCGGCCACTACCTCCAGTCTCGAGTCTAAGGATCTAGAGAGAGGACAAAGTGCCTGATGTCCCATACTACATGCCACATGACAATCACTCACTGATAAACATCCAGTCGCCAAACACCTGGATGTTTATTACGAATGTAAAATCACCAACCATAAACCAGTCATGCTTACTGCTGTGACCATTTCATTTGGTTTTGTGTTTATCTCATGAGGAAGAAATTCCCTAAAGGGAAGGTGGAAGGGGAAAGATAAACAGAGTAATAATGGCAATGTCTTTGCACTTCCCCATGGCTTTTATCAATGGCTCTGCCTTACTCATAGGCACTCAGAGAAATGAGTGAAAAATGCTACTAGGGGCCCCTGGGTGGCTCAGTTGGTAAAACAGCTGCCTTTGGCTCAGGTCAGATCCTAAAGTCCCAGGAACGAGTCCTGCATCAGACTCCCTGCTCAGCAAGAGAGTCTGCTTCTCCCTCTGATCCTCCCCCTTCTCGTGCTCTCTCTCTCTCCCTTTCTCTCTCATTCTCCCTCTCTCTCAAATAAATAAATAAAACCTTTTTTTTTAAATGCTACTAGCCAAAATTCTTACTCAAGTCCCACCTCTATCATGAAGAATACAACAGAGAGACAGCGCCTGTCTCACTTACTTCTGGGTTTTATTTCTAGCACAATGATTCTGTTGCTGTTGTTGTTGATTTGAGTTAAAATAAATTGTACCAAATAGACCTTCTGTAAATAGGCACTGATATGATGCAGAGAGATTTGTTCCAGACTTGGTAGGTCTACATGTCCAAGCCAGAAGAGCCATGTCTCAGACATAACCATAAGGGACACAAATTTTCAGGCTGTTGTGATAATCGGAGTAATTTATAGAAAGATATGTTCCTACCCCGGACGCACAAGCTGCCCTTTGATTTATTTTCTTTCTCTCTCTGCAAAACAGGCTCTCAGGCCATCACTCTCCAGTGCATGGTGACTAACAGAAGGAATAATGAGAACCTCCCACAGGGGAGCAAACAGCAGATAGCACACACACACACACACACACACACACACACACACACACCCTGCCCGCCCCGCTGTCCTGTTCTTGCTCAGGGTCCCTCTAGCTAACAAAGAAATGGCTACCCTGAATAATTAAGTCCCAGGAGCCCAAGAACAGGCCCAGACACCTGAGCCACCCACCGCAGGTCCCCTGGGCAGAAGCCAGCCTTCCTCCCCACAAGGACACACAGCAAGACTACATACATGTCTGACGTGCGCTTGAAGATTCTTCACACCAAAGGACCGAATCACGAACCAGAGTTTGATAGAGCGAAACCGGCGGCTCAGGGGGATCTGCCAGTGCTGGAACAAAGGAGCAAGGGCTGATGAATACAGGCAAGAGCCCTGCTCCCTCACACACTCCTTACCCTGCCTGTCCTGCCCTCCAGGGATGGATGTTGTCACCATGACTCTGGAAGTTGTTGCTAAGAAGAAGCCAAGACAAGTTACCCAAAGGATGTCCTGTCACGGGACCAAATCCTGGGGAAGGTGGCCAATAGCTATCCTTGTCCAAGAGCATGGCAAGTGGAAACCAAGTCCATGACCCTGAACCAAGGAGAAGCCATTTTGCTTCAAATGCTGCTATCAACATTTCATCTCAGGCCAAAATTCAAGATGGGGCAATGTATTTTTTTTCTTGAAAAGAACCTAAGTTGCTCAAATTGCAGGGAATGAAGTTCTATTTCTATCACACCCCCCCCCCCATACCAAAATGTAAAAAACAGTGGTCAAGGGCTGGGACGCTATAGCCCCGCAGACATGGGTTTCTTCTCGGGCTCTGCCACTTCCTGGGTGATGCCCACCCCACCACCCAGTGGGGTGGTGATGCCACCCCACTGGCTCTTCGTGAGACCGAGAATGAGCAGCATCTCCGATGGAAGTGGCATGAAGGCAATCAATTGCGAAGAGCTTCGCCAGAAGTCATCAGCAAGCGGTGGCTATTTATATGATAAAAATGCGAGCTACAGATAGATCACAGCAGTCTTTCTACCTAGAGCCCCGATGATCATTATTTAATCTCACTGTCTGGTCACGACTTCTTCCTGGGACACTCCTATGACATTCCTGTGCCCTCAGGAGCCATGACTCCAGCTTTCAGGTTTCAAAGGAGCATCCACATCTGGGCCCTTGTGAAGCTAAATTGACCCTTTGTTCCTGGTAACCAAATCAACAGAGCTTAAAGTTCAAGGCATGGGCACCCTAGACTGAAACATTTTCAAACCAGTTTCAAACTGGTTTTACACATCTGGAAACAGACCAAAGGGTTTGGAAAACACTGACGGTTGCCCCGATGAGTAATGTGTTTGCTAGTGACCTCTTCTTCAAATGCCAAAAAGCTTAACCAAAATTTCTGTTGACTAAAAATAAATATTTGTCCCACTGATATTTATGTACTCATCCACAGGATTGCCAAAACCTCAAAAATGTGCTCACCTTCACCCTTCACACTCCCTTCCTGACCTGGGCAGGGGCACTCTCCCTTTGGGGACACTGCTCCATTGTGGATGGACAATGTTTCTCCTACGTCAGGTATTAAGCCTCTGTTTTCCAGCTTGGGGACTTGTGCTTACCAGCAGAGGGCATCAAAACCTGAGCACAGGGCAAAATCCCTGGGACAGGGAAAGCAGTCAGCTCCATCCCTTATTAGAGGAACAAAACATGGCTTCCCAAATGGTAATGGGTAATTGGCTACTTTATCTCACCAGCAAATTAAAATGAGAGGCAAAGACTGTTTTATTTTTTATTTCTTCACCCTCTATTCATATCCCCGGTTATTCCTCTTGTCACTATTCCAAAACCAAGCCATGCTGACCCAGCTAGATGATATTCTCAGTTAGAGCAGGAAATTTGGACATAGAAAAGATGATGTGGCGCTTCTTTAACTCAAGACATCCCCAAGCCTCCTCTGTGTCCTTCCGAGGTTTTGCAGGTCTCCCCAGCCACAGGCAAGACAATGCCCCATCCACTAGTGGGAGCTTGATGTTAGAAAATGTAGCCCTGATTTTAGGTGGTGCCCGGGCTCAGGGATGAAGTCCCTAAGCCTTCTCTCCCAGGATGCTGCCTCATTTCTGGCTCATCTCAAACATGGCTGCGCTTCTATTTAAAGCTACAGCCACCTGGGGAGAAAGAGCCTGGGTCAGAGCAGCAGTGAAGACTTCCAGATCACAACAGATGAAAGCTTCCATTTTTTAGAAGTTCCTTTGAGACTTGGAAATAGAATCCAGAGATTTACAGGTGGGGGAAGGAAACGCATAAAGCCACACCTTCTGGAGGGGGAAATATAAATAATAACATTCCCCAGACCAGTGTTAAGAAAAGTAGAATTCAATATTTTTTATAAAAAGTTGTCTAGAAGAGAAAGAACACCATAAAAATCTCCAAACTGATGGGAAAGACCTTGGGACACTGGTGGGAACAAACAAGCAAACAAAAAGGTAACATGAGATCCAAAATGGGAGAAGGTAAGATAATGCTCTTAAGTGATGATGATCCAAATACACTTACAGAAGAATGAGTATCATTTCCCATTTCACACTCAAGAAAGAAACCTAGAATTATCCCTGAAGAGATCTGCCCCTTGGGATACTGTGGAAATGATTTAATTTAATGAAAACCTACCAGACAGAGCAATGAAGATGAAAGAACCATTCTTCTACTTTTATCAGCCTCTCAGGGGGTCTGTAAGCTTACAGACCAGCTCCAATCAAAAAAAGAAAATATGGCAATGTACATTATAGATGACATTGACAATTTCCTAGTTGGGGTGGGGCATGGCAGGGAGGAATCTTGAGTGTGTTATTAGCTGACACCTGATTCCAAAGGGCATTTAAAAAGCGACAGCATCAATTACAACGTGTGTGGCAGCAGGCATTTTGCTCACTAAAAAATTCTCCTTGAAAAAAGAAGTTTGTATTTGCTGATGAAAATGGACTTGAGAGATCTGCCATGAAAAGCCCAAGCTTTTCCTTTGGGGGCCCCTTCCCCTCATGAACCTCACCTCTAAAGGTAACCAGAATCAACCACTCGTGAATAAAGGAAATCTTGATCCCTTTTAAAAAAAGAAGAAGAAGAAACAGCCTCAGAAATCTAAAGGAAGCCTGAGCTGGTCTGAGGGAGAATAAGCGATGCAATCAAGACATGACAGAGCTATTATTTCAGGACTAAAAGGTCAAGACATTTCAGTTGCCCGAGGAGACAAGACGGAACCTTCTCTTTACAAACTGACTCACAGACCTCAGGCACTGTTCTCTCTGACTCGCTGCTTTAATTCATTTAATCTCATGACAAGCCTTACAACCCAATATTAGTAACATCATCCTCATTTTACAGATGAGGAACCAAGACAGAGAGGCTAAGTCATTTGACCAAGGTCACACAGGTTAGTAAATGGAGGAACAAGGATTCAAACACAGGCCAGCTGGTTTAAGGACCTCAACGTGTAACCATTCTCCAGCGAATCTCTGCAGCTTCAAAGAAGAATTTTTAGCACTATTTCCCCTACCATTAATTGAGTAATTGCCACATCCCTAGGACTGTGTTAAGTGATCTACGTGTAGGTTCCCATTTCACCCTCATAGCCTCCCGGTGCCCATCTTACAGATGAGGAAGCCACAGCTCAGAGAGGGCCACTAAGTTTCCCAAAGGCCCACAGCTGGCGTAGCATTTCAAACCAAGCTCATGTACTCTGCTCGGCTGCCTCACCTTGGCCACAGATATAACTTGTTCACATCTCTGTCTCCTGTACAAACTAAAGGAAAGGTTCCTCTTCAAACTGAGGGGTAAATCTCAGGAATTCATTTCCCCAGAAGCTAGTACAGGCTGAGAATGTGGGCAGACTCAAGAGATGGAAGTGCAGCTAGCTGTGAAGGCCACAACTAGTTGGCAGCATCCGGAAGTTCAGGAAGGGTGCCTGTGCCTCACCCCCTCCCGTGGGGCCTCCCACCGTGACACAAGGCCCTGGCGACAAAAGATGGAGGAGATTCAAGCAAGGGGCCTCTTTCCCCACCCAAGGAGATTCTCTGCCCTACCCTGCTGCTGGGCACTAAGCAGAACAGATTATCCAAGCTGGAGACAGAAGGGAATTGACCCGCTCGTGGTAGAAGAGGCATCTCTGGGGAGTAAGGAATGCCTCGCATATTCAGGAAATGGCCATACTGCCTCAGAGGTTGGTCTCATTTTCTAGGCTTTTCAACAATCTTCTGGGTTTCATTCTACATGCTTAGAAACCGAAGGCATACAGCAACATATTATGGGATAGGCTCACAATATGCCAATTTCAGACAGAGGCCAACATCAAGGAGACCTTCTGGAGTCAGGTGCAGTCCATCCCAGAGGCCACTTCTGGCCACTCACCATGAAGTCAGTGGCCATGCCTGAGTTGGCATGCCTGAGGTAGATGGGGTTCACGCTGAAGGTCTGCTGCAGCTTGTACTTGTCCTTGACCCTGTGGGTTACCAAGCAGGCATTAGTGGCTGAGGCCTCTCCAGAGGGAGCAAAGCTTTTCCAAGGGCTAGAAGCTTGGCTGCCACACTCACCAGAAGCCAGTACAGTCAAAATGCACCATCATCCACTTGGAAGGATTAAAGGTGAAGGAATCGGCATACTCGATGCCCTTCAGAAACCCCCGGAACTCGGGGCACAGGAAGGCAGTGCCTGCGTAGGCAGCATCGATGTGGAGCCACAGTCCCTCACTAGCACCTGAGGAGGCAAAGGTCGCCTGGCTGGGAGGCAGGACTGGGGGTGGGGCCTTGCCACCAGCCAGCTCAAAGTCATCTCTCGCCTGGTACAGTGGCTGGTGGGCTTCCAGAGAAGAGAAGAAAGGCTGGCCTGCTCTGGCTGGAGGAGCTGGCAAGGCACAGGGAGATGAGGGTGGGGACAGGGGCAGGGGCCTCCTAAGGGAAAATCCATGGAGCCACAACTGGCCTTTTGCTCTCACTGGCCAGAGTGTCAGCACTCCCTGGGCATCAACCTAGAAGTTCCTGGCATAGAACACAACTCCCTACTGGCCCAGAGGGCAGGGTTAAGGCATCTGACAAATGTTCCAGCGGGGATATCTCTCTCTCTTAGTGGGTTTCTTGCTTGGGGATTTTAAGCAATCCCATTTGGGTTTCTTCTCCACCTATATCTTCCCCCATGGTTTCCCCCACCCTACAATTTTCCTTTCCTTAGCCTAGAATAGCAAATGTCCCATGGTGCCTCCTTCACCCTGTGTTTCGCATATGGCCTACTCTAGGTTTGGACATACACGTGAGAGGGCAAGGAAACCTGAGACTCTCCCACTGTTGCTTCCTTGAGAGGATGCAAGGCAAGGGCTGGGGGGAATTCTAACCCCTGGTCCACGGCTGGGAAAAGCAGTGCTCTGGCTGCCTTGTGACAGGTGGCTTCTGTGGCTCTTCTTCAGCTCTCTGCAGCGACCCAAGAGGGGGAAGATAAGGCCACAGAGCTAGTTTCAGGTTCTTGCTCTAAGGGAACATTCTAAAGTTCATGACTTGTCTTCCTAGCCAGACAGGGCAGACACTTACAGATGGGGCCCAGCTCTGACAGGCAGTCAAATGCACAGACCCCAGTGGTCCCCAGTGTTGCACACACCTGAAGAAAAATCAAGGAAGTTAATGGTTAATGTGGGAAGGTGGGCTCATGTGACACAGTTGGCCTGAAAAAAAAAAAGACTGAACCACAATATTATCTATCCTACCCATCCCACAGGAACAGCATGTATTTCACATTACACTTTACCATGACCCACAGTAAGAAATACATTTTATATAACAATCTAGTACAAACATGCCTCTGAAGGAAAGTTTCACCAAACCATACTACTCTGGTTACAGGAATGCACTCTGATAGTTTCTATTCTTATTTGTTTCTGGTACGGATTATGACCCACAAAATTTATTTCTTAACATACCAACGAGTAACAACTCATAATTTATAAAATGTTGTACTTTTTTTTCCTTTTTTGTTTTTCTTTCTTTTTTTTTCCAGCATGTTCCTTGCTTAAATTCTGCCCAAATTCCTTCTTCGCCCCCAGGTCCTATCATTCTAAGCTAAGAACTCGTTCTGACTTACAAAAACAGGCACCAAGCCCCGTTCCTTGTCCTCCTTGATGGCCTTCTGAAGAGCTTCCCCTCGGAGTGAGAAGTTGTCATCCCCAGGCAGAAACTTCATCTTCACCAGGGAAATCAAACCAGCTTTCTCCACTGAGGAGTGAGCCTAGAAGGACCATGGAAACCTGTTAGCCGAGTTCCCCCGGGGTCGCGCACCCCCCAGGAACTGCTGAAGCCAGACTAGGTGAATCAAAAATAACATTTGCTGTGTGTCTTCCCCATGGTTCCTGGAGAGGACCTCTGAGGCCTGCGCCACACTGAGCTCCAGCCTACTCGTGTCTAGAAAAAAATTACTCAAGAATGACAACTCCAGAAGCCAAGCACCGACCTCAGGATTTGGCCTGTATTGGGCGACTCACCTGGTCAGAGGCATAGGCAATGAGCCGGGCGTTCAGGGAGGACTCGTCTGTCCCAGGTTCAGATGCTTTCATTTCCAGGATTTTGTCCTTCCTCGCTGCCAGCAAGGCAATCAAGGTGGACTCACTCACTGTGCTCTGTAGTGGAAGAAGGATTATCAGGGGCAGCCTCTTCCTCTGCTGCCTGGGCATATTCCCCTGGCTCCTGCCTAAAGGGCTGTCCTTTCTCCCGACTCACAGACCTGTCCCACATTCTCCATTCACAGCACCCTGTGCCTCTCCTCCAACTGACCAGGGAAGTAATGAAAGCAAATTTGCACTTAATACCAACACCTTTATTAGAGAGGCCACAGAGATCAAAAAGAGAATGTTCAGCCTCTGCTAGATAGAAATTTGCCTATAGATATATTTGCTCCCCATGTAAACTTGCTAAAAAAAAAAAAAAAGCCTTTAATTTATTCGTTTTAGGCATGGAAATAGAGTTTGTTTCTAAAAGGACATTCCTGAGAGAATGGGTCCTGGTTTAATTTGAGAGGCTGGTCACTCTGGCCTTGGCTCTGTCGCCGATGGTTCCTGTGATCTCAGGCTAACATTGCCCCTCTGGGAGACTCTTTTCCATTTATAAAATGAAAAGCATCCCTTCCGCTTGCCTCCCAGAGTGGGAGTACTGATTATCCAAATGAAGGCTGGATAGGATTTTGTTCTTGCCACGTCTGTCGGCATCCTGTGGGCCCCTCAGCAACCTCACAGAATTCTTAAAGGTTTCTCATCATTCATTCACTCGGTCTTTGGTGTCTTTTCTTCTTGAACTCTTCCTACAGCTATAGCTCTCTGCTAAAAAGACCTAGCGGAGGGTGTTAACAGCAGAAGAGTAGTAAGAATAACAATGCTACCTTCCACCTACATAGCTCTCCAGGGTTTACAAAATGTTCTGTCATCCCACTGGCTCCTCATTAAACCGCTCTGAGGTGCTTGGGATTCCCATCTACAGACAGGACAGCAACGCTCAGAGATGTTACAGGACTGAACCAAGTTCGCAGGGCCGATGATACAGGAGGAAGTGTCCCTTGGATGTAGGTGAGCGTGTGTTTAAATCCTTTCTTTCACTTACCAGCCCGCCAGCTGGGGCAGGCTTTCAACCTCCTTGAGCTCAGGTGCTCTTATCTCAAAGATTGGTGATGATACTATCTACCTACAGAGTCCTTGAGATAAGTAAATGAAAGCAAAGTCCGGTGCAGCAGACATTTAGCTTGTCCCCCAGATACACCGTCTGCAGTTGTAACTATCTCCACACAACCCAGAAGGTCCAGAGCATGCGGCAATTTTCCTTCAGTCTCGTTGCAAGACTGCAGAGAAAGAGCGAGTCACGGAGCTAGCAGTGAGTCCAGCAAACTGTCCAGGTCTCATCCTCGAGCAGCATGGCTATTTTTAGTTTAAAGAAGGTCTCACTTAGGGACATCTGGGTGGCTCAGTCAGTTAAGCATCTGCCTTCAGCTTACTTCAGCTTACTCAGGTCATGATCCCAGAGTCCCAGAGCCTGCTTCTCCCTCTCTCACTCCCCCTGCTTGTGCTCTCTCTCTCTCTCTCTGTGTCAAATAAATAAATAAAATCTTTAAAAGAAGAAGGAGGAGGAGGAGGAGGGGTAGGAGGAGGAAAGGGAGGAGGGGGAGAAGAAGAGGAGGAAGAAAAAGGGCTCATTGAACGTTCCTATCCACTCTCTGAGGAAAATATTGTTGCTATATTATTTGTTATTATTATCTCTGTCTTATAGTTTATAAAACCAGGAAAATTGTGTATTAGAGTAGAAGTCAAGAACTGATGGGTCCTCAAATGTCTCACAACCAAGCCCTCATAAATGTAGAGGGTTTCTAGATGCAGAAGTACCCAGCAGTATGCACAGTCTATGCGAGACACCCGGCAAGCTATACCATATGGATGGCCCTTAACAATACAAGAAATCTTCGAGGAACTATCATTTGACAGACACCCAAATGATAGGGCTGTAGGATAAGATAAATCAATTTATGGGGCTCATTTTTCTCCCTGCCCAGGGTCTCCTGGACCCAGGAGGGAGGGTAGGAAGCCTCTACTTGCCTTCTCTTTTCCTTTCCCCATGAGGTGTTAAATGAGACAAGGAAGGGGAGGGGTCGGGTGAGAAACGAAGACACTTGAATCCAGCAATACTGGAAATGTGATCATGGATGGACTTCTGAATCTTTTTCGAAGAAAAAAGGGGAAAAGGAAGAGTGAAGGTGGCAGCCTCCGGGGGAGTGGTGACCGCGGCGGAGGCGGGGGCTGTGGCTCTGATAGCCGACTGGGCAATCGTGGCGGCCATCCGGATAATGACGACGGTTAAGGGCAAGGGGATGACGGCAGTGATAGTGGTGGAGGGGGTGACGCGGGGGAACCTCTGTGGAAAATAGGAGAAGGCCCTCTGCGGGGTTCAGCTTATCTTTCACTCCTCTGCCCCCCAAGCTGGGAGGAGCTCTGCCAAGGTAGGCACCTGCAAGACGCCTCCTCCCTGGCTGCCGGGGTGGTGGTGCAGAAAGTGCTCCGGGAGTCCCAGCATTTTCGCCAGCCAGTCCATGACGTTCATCTCTAGCTCCGTGCATGCAGGGCTGGAGGCCTGCGAGAGAGAAAGCAGCTTCATCCAGGAAGTCCCCGGACACCAAGCTTGTACCCCTCCCCCTGCCCCATCAGCCCAGAAACACATGTCTCTGCCCTGGCCCTCCCTGGTCCCCATGCTATCGGTGGGAACCTGACCTATCTTCCCCCTGGAGAAGGGCTCAGTGTCAGGCGCTATGCTCCATTCTCACCCCATCCTCTGCCAAACTGTAGGGGGTAAAGACATAGGGCTTTGGATCACTGCCCCACATCAACCAGCAGGTGTCTTTTCTAACTCCGATAGTTCTATGGAGAAACAGCCCTAGAAATGATGGCTTGCATTTGGCTTCCCTAGTCCCTAAAATACCCGGCTGAGCATCCTGAAGGCCAAGGGCAAGCTTTAGGACTAAGAAAGAAAGCGCTCCTTCCTGGAAAAGATAGCCGCTCAGCCTCCACTCCCAGCCGTTCCTCCCCCCTGACACACCCTATAACAATTCAGGCTTAAAATATAAATCTGTTCTTGGAGGCTTCTGGCACAATTTAAAGCTGCTCAGTCCTTAGGGAATTATTAAGGGGAGCCTGAGGATAGATCCCTAAACCTTCACAGACAAGAGCGCAGAGGAAGTTGTACCCACAGGGGCCAAAGTGCCTACTGAGGATCCCAAACTGTAGCAATAACCAGATCTCAGTCCAAGTGTCATCTCTGTCTCTATGCACTGTGTGATCCTGGGGAGGTGAAGTTATCCAAGCCTCAATTTCTTTATCTACAAAAAAAAATGGACCACTACTCATGATTCCCTAGGGTTAGAGGATAAGATGAGATAGTTTCTATAAAGTTCAAGCTCAAAGATTGTAGCCATTGTTCATATTTAACTTAGAACCCCCATTCAGAGATCAGGACAAGATACGCCTGCCCCAGCATGTCACTTTCTGCTACATGTCCAGGGGCCACCAGTTAACAGTTAACAGTTACGACCATGGTTACTCACCCAGGTGAATCCCAAGCAGTTGATGGCATCAGCCAGCATGTCCCCCAGCAGCGATGGCCAAGAGGTGAGGGCTGGGTAGTAGGCGTGCATGTGGGGGCTTTGCCAGTGTACCACCTGGAGGGACAGCATGTCCATGTGTGGCACCAGGAGGCATGTCTGGGAGGTTTCCCTCTACCAGAGACCCTCCCTGGCCACTCTAGAGATGGGCTGACACTTGTAAGACAGTCAAGTAAATGACACAACTCCATAAAAATAAAACATATTCATGGAGGTTCTTGCCACCCACCCCCATTTCTCATCTCCTATGCTCTTTCTTCAGTGGAGGCTGTGTACGTATGCCAAGACCAGAAGGGAATATGCAAAATGAAAATTAGTATCGTAATTAGGGTTGTGGATTCTGCAGAGTGCTCACGTTAGTCTCCACTGCTTATCCCCCATGCCATCCCTGCCCAGTAATAAAAGGAGGAGGAGACTATGAGCTCCAGAAGAAGAGGCGGCTTGTCCCATCCAGTTTCTTGCAAAAAGCGTCCTTTGTTTTGTGGGTCTCCAAGCTCTCTGGACACACAGCTCCGGCAGAGGGTCGGTGTGAATGGTTTAAAAGCTGTCCTTCATTTCCCAGTGAGGATGGGGAAAGGAGAGAAAAGGGCAGGGAACTGCCGGCTCACAGGCCTGGACCCCTACCTCCAAGTTAAGCCCTGGGCCCACACTCAGACTGAAGAACTGGGTGAAAGCTGAAGCCAGGCAGACAGAGAGGGCCCCACCATAACAGGCTCACTGGCCTAATTAATTATCTAATCTGGCTTCATCTCCCTGTTGATGAAGATGCCCTGTTCATTTCTGCATTCATGCTTTTGAGCAGTGCTATGTCTCCTAACAAGCAGGCACATCCCATACCGATAGGACCTTCCAAAACCTGCTAATTCCTAGAAAGCTACAAAATACTCATTTCCTCCACAAACCCTTTCCCAGGTCCCCAGGCCCTCTGAACATTTCTTTTTTCTTTTTTTTTTTTTTTTAAAGATTTTATTTATTTATTTGACAGAGAGAGAGATCACAAGTAGGCAGAGAGGTAGGCAGAGAGAGAGGAGGAAGCAGGCTCCCGGCGGAGCAGAGAGCCCGATGCGGGGCCCGATCCCAGGACCCTGAGATCATGACCTGAGCCGAAGGCAGCGGCTTAATCCACTGAGCCACCCAGGCGCCCCCCTCTGAACATTTCTCTGAACCCATGGAACCCTGTCATTCTAATGTCCAATCCTACTGAGAACTCATTAATCAACATCTTAGTATATCAATATTTAGTATGCGGAAATTCTTGTAATCCCCCATTGGCAAGGACAGTGTCCCATCCTAGAAAGTATGTATGGTAGAAGGAGCATAATATTCAAGTCCAAGGACAAGGTTCCAATCCTACCTTTGTCCCTAACCAGCTGTGAGACTTTGTAGGTTTATCGTGAAGCTAACGAACTTAAGATCCAAGGTCCCATATTTGTATGGGTCTTTTTGAGAAAGATACTTTCTTACAAGGGATCTCAAAATTTATATATGATGCAGATCCCATTAAAAATGGGATACTCCTCTGCACCTTTCTTAACCTTAGTTTCCCATCAGAAAATAAATCCAGGAAAATAAATGTTTCCTGGGGTTGTCATGTGGACGGGTCTGGGAGGAAATTTGCAAAATGTAAAGCACTAATGTTAATGGTGATTTAATCACATGGTGATAGACACATCGTATAATCTGACTTGACTCTTAGATAATCAGACCTCTTCCTCCGATTTTCGCTAGGCGAAATGTGTGGAAGGTAACAACCGTTCCTTCCATTTCCCCATGCTTCATCTTATTTAATTCTCACAGTACCCATGAGATAAGTTCTCCCATTACCCTCATTTCATAGAGAATCAGGGCCAGCTAGTGGGAAGCAGCATCCCCAGGATGACACACACCTCACAGGGACAGATGACAGTGCCAAGACAGAAACCCAGGGCTGTCTGCCCCCAGGACCCAAGCTCCTGAGCAAGAAGACGTCCTGCCTTCTCTCCCTGTGCTGCTCTCTCCCCTCCACGAATCGCAGAGGAAGTTTTTCTAACCAGAGTCAGAATTAAAGCAGAAGAGAAGTTCATCTTTTTGGGTCTAGGAGATGGCCGGGAGGGAAAAATCAGTCCAGTCTTCAATGAGGTGCTGGTCAACATGAGAAAGCAAAGGGCCAACCGATTTCAGGCCATCTCTCAGAGGCGTTGGAAGACTGGGCCCTCTTTATCAGTGTCCTTAGTGACAGTATTTTGGAAACCCCAAAGAAGGGCTTCCATCTCCTAACCCTATCAGGAGACAATTATCTGTTCTTGCAAGATAAATATGATAAGATAAGCCAGAGGAGCCCTTATCAAGAACAGACAGAGCTCTCCTTCCAGAAATGAGCCTCTCTGACCACACCTCCAGCAACTGCTGGAATTGCAATCAATGAATCAGCTCATTTCCGCCTCCTCTGACAGTTGCTCTCAGCCTCACTATGAAATTACAGTTGGTCCCTCAACAGATTACATTTTACAGAATGAAATCCATGAGATAATCTTATCGGGGCACTAGCCTCCTGGGTAAAGCTTTACGATATGGAAATTTTCAAAAGATGCTTGTGAAATAGGCTGAGTGGTCAGAGAGAGGTGAGTAATTGGCTTTGTTCAAACTTGCCAACCAATACGGCTGCACAAACTTATTCTAAGTTTGGATAACTTGTCATCCCTGCCTCCAGGGATATTTCTGTCCCATCTGAAGCTTTTAGGGGGTGATGGAAGCAAATCCCAAGTCAGTCCTGAGAGGTCTGTGAACACACACGGTTCAGGACACCAATGCCCCAAGCAGACAGAGTGAAGGGAACAGCCTGTGTGTTGGGGTCCCACTGAAGGGCAGTGCCTGGGACCACAGGGTCAGGCTGGAGCACTCAGTCAGGGCAGATGATCAGTGTAGGAGAGGGAGCCTGTGGAATGAGACTGGCTCAGGGCTAAAATCTTGGATCCACGAGCCTACAAATTCTGTTAACTTTGAGAAAACAATTAACATCCCGAGCCTCAGGTTCCTCATTTGTGAAACACGGAGTACAGGATCACTATAGGATAGAACAAGCCAGCCTGCAACGTGGCTCGTCCAGGGCCCGGCATGTGACACGGCGCTCAGTAAAAGGCAACCCTTCTGAGGGAGGAGGACTGGTTCTCACTTTTAGCATGAACACCTTGGCACAGCTCCTTGCCCCCGGTGGCCAGGGACAGCGTCCCAGCCCACAGAGGCCACAGCTCAAGCAACAGCTGGTCTCTGTCTGCTCCCTGGCCCCGCCAGTGCTGTCACCAGGCTGTACTCTTTGTCACGGGGAGTACAGAAGATTCAGGGAAAGCTCCTTTCTACTCTTGAAAAGCAGCTCAAGCGTGAGACCTCCCCTGGGTGGGGAAGGACACCGTTCCCACCTCCGGGAGGAGAGAGGAGGGGGTGACAGGTCTCACTCAGCTCCCTGGGCCTCTCTAGGTGACAATCAGGGCACCCTCAGGGAGAGTGTTGTCTCAGCCTCCTTCCCTCCCTTCAGTCAGTCCCCACATTCTGTGGGACTTCAGGGACTGTCTCCAGCCTCCTCTCTCTGCCTTGCTCTCCACATTGGCCTTTCCCCTCAGGCCCAATTTTCATTCTTACCTCATCCCATTCGATTTCTATGCATCCGTCAGACGAGACCCTGGGGTGAAGTGCTAATGCCCTCTGGCCTCCCATCCAGCCCCACAGGGCAGCCCTGGCATCAGAAACCTAAGTTCGAAGTCCTGGCCCTCTACATACCCACACGACAGGCTGGCACGTTGGTGCCCAAGTGGCAGGCTGACCCATGACAAGCCTCTCTTCAGGCCTACTGGCCGCCCTCCACTGCCCTGAAACCCAGAATCGCCCTTGTGGTGACTGTATCTCACCCCAGGCATGATGATTCGCTCGATGTCCCCAAAGATGCTGTCCCAGCTGTCAGGCTCTTCGGGCGCACTGTCAGGCAGCTGGGCTCGCAGGTAACCAGGCCGGACGTCCGGAGTCACACGCCGCTCCCGCACGGTGCTCAGATAATGACAGATGTAATCCACCATCTCTTTTCCTACAAGAGAGGAGGAGACAGCCGCCTCATGTCCCCCGACTGGGCCTGGCCAATCCATGTCCCACCCCCTCGGGTCAGGAACAAGAGACCTGGTGAAGAAGGAGGTGGATTCAAGGTCTGATCCTTAGCATCAGCTGTGTCTTCAGAATTTAAAACTAAGTGAGGGTGGCAGTGCTCAGTCAGTAGAGTATATGACTTTTGATCTCAAGGTTGTGGGTTCTAGTCCAGCGTTCATTGGGGGTAGAGATTACTTAAAATAAAAAATGGGGGGGGGGTTGCCAGTTAGGCTATGAGCTCTTGGGTTCAGCTCAGGTTATGATCTGAGGGTCATGGGATTGAGCTCTGCCTCAGACTCCAATCAGTCGGCTTGGGACTCTCTTTCTCCCTCTCCCCATCTCCCTCTCCACGCAACCCACCTCCCAACTCCGTCTCTCTCCCTCTCTCTCAAATAAATTATCTTTTTTTTTAATGCATGGAAAAATAAGTGAGGGCATAAATGACTCGGGGGGAGTGTGTGAGTGAACAAATGAACAAGAGAGAAAATCATGAACTAAAAACTCAAGCACTAAAGTAAAATACTTATTTTTCCTCCCCTTTCCCTTATCCATATCAACTT